>NC_056732.1:571462724-571503984 GCF_019279795.1 Protopterus annectens
TGTAAGCTTGCCTTGGCCTTACTATTATATCTTATAATAGATTTGGGACAGTAACTTTAGTTAGATCGGGAAAGTTTACTTATTAAGATAGAGTTTTTCTTGAATAATGGATGCCTATCCTGCAGTTTGATTTACATTTCTGGTGATTGAATTCTAATGTTTATTGAGAGTTATTGATTTTTAGTTTTGTAATAATTTTTTATTTATTATTAAATGTTTTTCATTATTTTATATTGCAGCTGGAAACCAGTGTTCTTCTTTAGAGATTAGAGAGTGCTTCTATCTGTTTGACACTCTCCAGGTCACTCTGAGGCCTGGCCATTCTGGCCATAACTATCATTTATTTTGATAATTAATTTTCATAACTGGACACCCCTTTTGAAGGGCTTGAAGACCCTCTGATTGGTGGCAGTATTTTTGTATTTATTTTGGGAAAGAGACATAGCTGGAAATCTGTGTCTGGCTTTCTTAGAAGTGTTTGGTTGTGTGTGATTTTGAGTGTGAGTCTATCAGAGGTCTTAAGCTGGGACACTTTGCTCTGAAGTGTATAATAAAAAAATACATTTGGTGGACAAAAGTATATAGTCCAGTCCCAGACACAATATAGCATGTTCCTTTTGTGCTCTTAGGGAAAAATTGTGAAAAATTACTTTTGTTTAAGTGACAGTCTCATATTGGAGTCAGTAGTGAGGACTGAAACTCTTATCTACTGACCCAGGATAGTAAGGGACATCATTTCATTGTTGGCAGTCTAGTGAGGTATAGCCAGACGTCACAGCATGTGTAAACTAGATTTTTAGCTTGTGAGCTTTTCTGAGCCCTGATCATGTCTGAAAAGGGTCTGTGTAATAGTATACCCTCCTGGTCACCAAATTGAAATGAACAAAAATAAGTAAAAGACATGTCTGATTTCCAAGTTAGTTTTTGCAAACTTGTAGATTAAATAACAAATTACGGCCTGTACTCAAATTGATAAAAAGACAAGCAAAATGAGCATCATTGACTGTGTCCTGTCATTCTACCTTTCACAAGTGAGGTTATCAGACTCTTATTAGAGACTGTAAGTACATCTGCAGAGTCTGGGTGGGCTTTTGTATGGGAAAGGCTTACCCAGACTCTGCTACAACTTGCTGTGAGTGAAAGGATAGTTTGTTTTTGCTTTATTGTATTTTGTATTGCTTCATTGCCTTCTTATATTTTGTAAATTGTGATTTATTTTCTTTACACTGTGTCTTGCTTGTATTCTGCTTTTAATTGCATATTTGAACTAGGAAAGAGACCACAATTGTGTTTGCTGTGAGTCACACAGAAACTACAACAAGGCAGTTAAGGTTAATTACTTGTGAACTGAGGGTGGATCTTGGAAGTAAACCTATTTAAGGTGTAAAATCAAACATTTTAAGAGTTTACTGGAATGCTCACCCAGACTCCGAGACAGCTTGCTGTGAGGGAAAGGTTAGTTTGTTTTTGCTTTCTTGTAGTTTGTATTATTTCATTGCCTTCTTCTATTTTGTATATTGTGATTTATTTTCTTTACACTTTGTTTCACTTCTGTTCTTCTTTTAACTGCATATTTAAATTAGGAAAGAGACCACAGCTATGTCTGTTGTGAGGCACATAAAAATTAAGTTTTTCTACACCCTCCCATCCTTGTGGTGTTGTGTTTTTAACTTAAATGTCTTTCTAATTGCCTGCCCCTTCAGTTAATTTTACCACATATCTCATTCCCTCTCCTCTTTCATTGGCTATTGTGAGTAAGCACAAAATTATCATTTTTTGAAATCACTTCCCTTCAGCTATTTAAATTTATTGGCCATTCCACTGTGTTCCATAGAACCAGAATACAAAGTGCCCACCCCCTCCAATCTTTCTTGCACTTTTAAAAATAGTGTCTCTCCACTTAAGATAGCTAAAGCTTAAGTTAGCCCCTCTTTCCTATCTTATTGTGCAATGCACACTGTAGCTCTTAGGGTAGTAACCCATTTTTTATATCTTACATTTAAAATCTGCAACAACTACTCCAAGACCACCAATTATTGGAAGGCCCAGGTTTTGCCGCTTAACAGCCATCTTGGAATTAGTGCTTCTGTTTTGCGCCTGGTGAGAGAAGAAGCATAGGAACATTATTTCCTGGAGACTGCTGATAACCAGACAGCCTAAAAAGTGCTTCACAGGTGCCAGCCTAGAATGTGGGCTTATATGTTGTCTCCGGTGAGAGAAAAAGCAGAGTGCATTGATTCCTGACTGTTTATGGTTGGCAGTGAGTGTCTGCTGTGTGTTTGACCTTCCTGACTAGTCTGATTGCTATTCAAACCATCTACCAGGAAAAGGCTACAACAAGACTACAGACCGTTACATCATCTGTGAGAAGAATGTGGATCACCAAACATTCTAAGGCCTTAAGGCCTGCTTCTAATCTCGGTATTGGTGCTATTGTTGTACATCTGGTGAGAGAAGAAGCAAAGGAGCATTGTATCCCAGCAACATGAAGCTGTGGTGAGATCAGCACTAATAGTAGCCAGGCAGTAGCCATTCAGGAGATTCCAGTCTTTTCATTATTCTTGACAAACTAATTATTTCTTTTTTTTCAGTAAGTACTGTTTAATTTGCTGCTGTCTAACCTAAATTCAGAATATCTGCCTAAATACTTAATCCACAAATCACTGTTTATGCATTCATTTCCTCTCAGGTGTTTGGCAGTGCACTGTATAGATGCAGACACCTTCAGTTGGCACGTTTCCTGTAAAAGCACCATTGAAATTTTACCAGTACCTAGTTGCACACATGATAACTAGTTTTCAGTGACAAGCACTGACCCTAGAGTTGCAAACTGGATACTCCTGACATTAGACATTACTTTATATTCTTACTCCAACTGTGTAGTCAATAAAAAAGGGTCTGTTGCCATGGATATGAATTTTCTCACTATCTCTATTACCAGCTTGGTGGATATGGGCATCTTGAGGCAATGTAGAAATTGCTTCATATTTACTGAGAACTACTACTTAATTCTCAAACAAACTGATAAGGTATGTAAGAAATGTTTTACACAATGTCACTGGAGGCAAATCTCTCACATAAAAGCACTCCTAATGTCAACAAGGTTGTCAGTAGTACATATCTTGCCACTATCATACACAATTCAGAGCAAACACAAACACCCACATATGCTGAAGCACTTAAATGTAACCTTCCTAAACCCCAAAGACCTCCTAAACAAAGTAGATGTATCAAATACCCTAAGCAGCCTCAAATACACTCTTTCAAAACAGCACCCATATCAACACATACATCCATGTCTAATGAAGTCTGCTTCTAATCCCATAAAGCAAACCACCACACAATCCAACATTCTAGTCATTGGGGTCTCCATTGTGAGACACACTGATGTCCCTCTCTCCAGGCTGAGTAAGGAGAAAGTCACATTCAATTGTTTATCAGAGGCCAGGATCTGCCACATTACACATGCACTCAGGTCATTGGACTGCAAGTACCACTGTGACTCAGTCATAGTCCATGTGGGTATATGACATGAGACATACTTTCCTGAACTATATGAAGAGAGACATGATGGAGCTCTTGAAATATGTGTCCCATGCTGGTATGAGCCTAGGACTGAGCAGTATTTTACCTTCTCCAAGGATGATGCCACAAGTGGAACAAAAGATGACTGAGTTTAATAATTAGCTTAGTTTCTAGTGTCATTCTAAGGGGGGTGCAGTAATTGTCAGCATGGAAGGAGATGACCAACAGATCATGTTGCTTTATTAGGGATGGTCTACACCTCTCCACTATAGGCTTTCACCATAGTGTCTTTTTTTAGACAATGCCAAACTGAAAGTACTTCTGACATAGCAAATGGCAAATGGAAAATACACCCCTGGGATTCCACCCGTGTCCCTGCTGGACAGTGGAATTGGGTGCTGACTTGTGGGAACATGGGCTAATTTATTGGCTAGGCTTATAAGGGCATCAGGGCCAGTAGTCTAGTCACTTGAAAATCTAAAAGTGTTACTGCTCAGTGCTAGGACACTAAACAAAAAACTCCACTCCCTTGAAGTTGTCTTCATCCTAGAGAATGGTGATGGTGGATCTCCCTAGAGTCTACCAGAAAAGTCAGAAATCTTTTGTACTCCCCTGGTTTGTGTGCATGTGTGCACAAACATAAACACACACACACACACACACACACACACACACACACACACACACACACACACACACACACACACACACACACACACACACACACACACACACACACACACACTCATACACTAGTATATATATTCTAGCAGCATAACTGCTTGACTGTTACAGCTGTGAACATGTCAAAAGAAATACAAAGAATGGCTTACTAAAATATTGCATTGTATCATTATTTAATGACAGGTAGAGCTAATACATTTATCTAAGAATCTAAGATAGATGTTTATGGTACTTCAGTTTATTCATGGCTGACTTTGTTTATTCACTTGAATATCACCCACATGACCAGGGCCGGTGTTAGCATTTTGGGGACTCCCAGCAAATGTCAAGTTGGGGGCCCCCTAGGTACTTTCAGTCTAAATATCACCCAGTCACTGCCACCCCTCCCAAGCAACCTTTTGTTTTATACTTCAGACTTTTAGGATTAGTACACTCAGACTGACCTGAAGCTACAATGCTCTTACATTACAAGAGGCCTATGTACCACACTATATTGGCCCATCTCACAAAGAGACATTCACAGTTAGTCCATCTCACAAAGGGATATTCACAGTTACTGGTATTTAGCTGCAACAATGATACATTACAACAAGTCTATGTAAACAGCTGGACTTGGGTGGAATGGTGTCCCAGACACTGGCTACTGTTATAGCTAAAGCCTGCCCCCTCACATCCTCCAGTGCTCCCCTCTGTTTCTCCCCGTCCTGGGCTCCCCAGACCATGCACATTGCCTTTTTATTACTTCTCTCACAGTTTGCCTTACTCTTCAGCTTTGTAAAGAAGCCATCATTTTCTGTATGCTCTGATGTGCATTTTATACATTTTTTTTGCGTAGTGTATTTTCATCAAATGATGGTTTGTACCGAAATTATGATTAAGGAAAGAAATTCACTGTTGCTGTACAGCTTTACTTTTCTTTTCATTCTTTCAATGCACCTTTCCTGACAGAGAGCACAGTAACAACCATTATTTAGGAAATAACTCAATTAAGCTGGTGCCCCCAGCAGCCATAGGAGTTAGATGCTCTGGGACATATTTTAGAGTAGTTTCCCAAACCTTTTAATCAAATGGTGGCCTAAACAAAAATCATGAATAAGAAAATAATTGAATTCCTATTTTTTTTTCTTTTAATTAAAGAAGACCTAAGTTATGCCTAAGACTTAATATTCAAAGCTGACAAAATAGTAACTCCCAATAAACTAACAAGAAAACTGTTGTGAGGATACACACCCTCAGGTCCTATCTAGGAATACTGCCTGCCTCCTTGACCTCCCAAAAAAAGACAGTCATGCCTATGCATCTCTCTAGTGTTAGACTGAGATGAAAGCAGGGACTCAAATTGCCACAGTCATGTATTTTAAGTGACTGCTGATATAAATATACATAGCATGCTTCCTCACTTCTCAAGCCACACTAGATACAGTTAACCATGCACAATCACATACAATTGTTTTCTGTTGCTTGAAAGTTATCTCCATGACAGGATGATGCAGTACTGCAAGAAAGTATTGCAGGAATTGAGTCAAGATTTAATATATGCTGTGATTTGTGAATATTCCTTATATGCAATGTCAGTGAAAAAATTAAACAAAAAAAAAAAAAAAAGGGTACTAAATATGGTCAGGCAAGCAAACAATCATCTTTGCCAACATAGCTGAGCAGAGAATTGGTATATGTCTGATCTGATAGGTACCATTTGACTGCACTTATTTGTTGGATGCACAAGTAAAAATTTGGACTTATTTGTTGGATGCAGTAGTAAAAATTAAATACAAGTATATATGGGAGTCACATGTTACAACTGTTATTATATTAGGTATAATAGTAAGAATGTTTTTCATGTAGGTCAGAAGTTTTACATTGAGAAAAATGATTTAATTATATGGCATATGAATTATATAAATGCATAAAAGAATAATATCCCAAATGCACTTTTTGCAGTGGAAGGTACAATAATTATTTTACTTTCACGTGTTCAGATAAGATACAATGATGTCAGGAAAAAGTAATGGTCACATTTGTGAGATATATTTGGAAACAGGCCTTTAACAATTTTAAGAAGCACACTACAGGTGGCTTTAAATGAGGTTTGGCAACAAACCAATTTGTCCAGGGACATCTTCAGTAAGGGTTTAGACAAATATATATATATATATATATATATATATATATATATATATATATATATATATATATATCAGTGAGAGGTAAGAGGGTTGGGGGATGAAAAGGTTAAATGGAAGGAGGGTATTGGGAGGAAATGAGGTAAGGGGTGGGGAGGGGCTTAAGGGGCTTAGGCAAGATCAGCTGGGTAAGGAATCACATTTTGGCATGAACTTGCTGTGGCAGGTTCTACATCCGAGACGACCTCCAGGTATTGGTGTTAGCAGGTAGGCCTTGGATTAGTTGGTATGGAATAAGGGGTAATGCTTGCTAACAAGGACTTAGGGTATTCCTGGCTGTGTCGGTGTCATTTGATGCTGAATTCCAAGATTATTATTCAGTGGGGTTGCTTGTGGGCTGAATAAGTTTGGGGGGTTTGGATGCTGTAAATTTGTTTCATGTTTAGTGGAGACTGTTATATTATGGTTTGGCCCACATCAGAATAAGCAAGATAATGGTTGAAGTCATAATGGCTATTTTCTCTTACCTGTATTTATCTTACCTTTATGTGCAGGCATTATTGTGTCAGTTTAAGTGTTCTGGTTTGGAGGCGCTGTCTTCTTCTTCTTCATGATTTTACAAATAGTATGAGCTTGTGATTGTTATGATGCAGCCCAGTATTCAGTAGTTCATTTCTTACAGGTTTAATTGCAGTTCTGGTCATTGGTGGGGGTGGATCAGTCAATTGCCACTCTTTGTGACTGGAATGGTTCCCAATACGACTGTGTGCAAGTAATGGTTGATTGCCACACATGAACAAGGCCGCACTTATAGTACACTTGCAGTAATGGGCTTGCGCTTTGAGAGGAAACTGGTTATAGGATTTGTAGCACAGAAGGTGCAATTTTATTTACACTTCTCTGAAGGGCTACCACTCACCTTGCTGTAGCATTCCTGGATAGCCGCTGTTACTGACAGACTGAGAGTCAGGGGAGTAAATAAGGACAGGTATTGTGTTTTAGAGGATTGTTAACGGTAGCAGATGGAAGTGAAAATGCTTTAGTACCGCTACGTTTGATGTTAAAGAAATAGAGGTTGAGTTCATTCTTGGGGTTGTAATTACTAGTTAAGCGAGCCATACTGATGAAAGTAAATAAATGTGTCTTGACTCCTGTTAAACTTTGAGAGCGGCATAAGGAAGCTTAGTGAGTAGATGTTTATGGAGTTGTAATGTCATGCAAATGGAGTCCTCTTGTTGCAGACCTCAGTCTTGTACAGTGTATGGTTTTCTCCAAATTTCTTGCAGCAATGTGTGATTGGGACAGTTGGCACACTTGTTTAGCAGTGATTCCTTCAGTTGAGTTGGGTTTCAGGTCTTGGGAGGCTTGCAGACTTTTGGTTTGGGGTTGGGCTTTGTGAGCTCTCATGCTGACAATAGGTGAGGCTCTTGGCTGCTGGAAGGCGCAAATGCCAAGTAACTGAATTAGTGCAGGTTTATATATATATCATCAAAAGTGGGTTTTTTTTCCATCAATTGGTTGGCATGCTCTGTCATTTAAGGGGAGGAATGGTGGGTGGTAGAATTAAAGAGTAAAGGTATTAGTGCTGCAGAGACACTTTTGGGCCCATCCTTTTACACTGACACTGATTTTAACTGAATTTCTGATTTAATCTGTTCTGCATGGGGCAAAGCCTTGTTAATGCTCTTGGCATCTCTTAGCATACATTCACTTTCACTGCATTTACTCTAGAGTACACACAGTGGTAAGTGAGTTGAGCCAGTGATGGGTAGTGACACCTGGTACCACATTGTGTGCTTGTGTAAGTATAGCAGTTTTGCTTGTATGACCCCCCTTTCCCCCACATAAAAAAATAATTAAAAAAATGCCACTACGTAAGAACAGTAACATACAGTTCATTTGCTTGTTGCTGCATGGTTAACTGTTAATTTATTTGTTGGTCAGTGGCAGTGAGTTTTGTGTCTTTGTTGTTACCATTGTCCATGATGTTGGTGGGGTTTTGAGAGGGGACAGTGAGCAAGGTGGTCTTCCTTCATGTAATAGTTGAGGCGACTGTTATATTTACGTGATTCTTTTCTTCTTTGCAGGCTTTGCAGTATCCACGAGTCCTGGTCTTTAATCACGCATGCGTGCAGCGTGACTAACCATTGAAAGGGATGGGGGGGGTGTTGGGAGATTTTAATTGGTGCTTAATCTGCTTGAGGTTTAATAAGAGCTTCTTCATGGGCTTTTTAGCTACCTTGCAATGCTCAGATTGTCCCCGCATTCCATGATTCTTTTGTGGCTTATAAGAGTTTTTATTTCTACAATTTTCTTGAGGTTTAATAAGAACTTCTTCATGGGCTTTGCAATACTCACGAGTCATGGCCTTTAATCAGGCATGATGACTAAGTGTTGAAGGGAATGGGGGGTATAGGGAGATTTCATTTGGTGCTTACCTTGCAATGTTCAGATTGTCCCTGCATTCTCATTTTCCATCTGGGTTTGGCAGATGGAGTTTCAGGTTTATCTCGTCACTGCATGCATTGTAAGGTGAACCTGTTATTAGCAGCTTTCTAAGTTAACGGGAGCATTGGTACAGTATGGTCTACCCATATTTTGGGCTTTAGTTTCTTCATTGTTTCTGTCTTTATCAGTGGCTGTTTTTTTTTTTTCCAAGAGGTGGAGGTATGCAGGGGAACATACTGCTTGGCTGTATTTTAATAGTAGTGAGGGGCAAACATTGTAGGAGACAGGACAGATTCAGATGCATTGAGGGCAGTACAGGAGAGTCTTGGAGAAGCCGCAGCAATCAGAGACCTTGGAGGAGGTTGGGCAACTGGTGGGGAAGGGTGCTCAAGTGATTTCCTATAATGGATGGTGCGCCTTTGTTGAAAGGGGACTGGTTAGCCCTAACATTATGTTTAACAGCTTATTTATAAATACCTGTTAAGAAGTTAGACTTGCAGGCAATAAGTTATTAATTTTCTGGGAACTGAACTCAATGATATTTCTTGAAGCTTATTGTTTTAGGTAGAATTGCCATTGGACTACATGCTGGTTCTGGCACATTGGTTAGACAGTGATGACATATGTTGAGTTCAGGCATTGGGTTGCATTGATGGAAGGGAACTTGTTGGCTTGCCTCTGATATAACTATGGGAGGACAGCTTGGGACTGAGGTTACTTTCCAGGTAATTGCAATATGTTGTGTGTATATATATATATATATATATATATATATATATATATATATATAAAGATATTTATAACAGGTGTTGACTATGGGTTCGAGTTGCTACAGCGACTGGTTTTGTGTTACAGACTTCCTAACTTGGCAGGAGTGGTTTCTTTAGCAACTTTGGGTTTTGTTAGAGCAGTATTTTAGGGTTGTTCTGTGTGAAATCCTTGTTCCTCAGTTAGGGCTGTCTAGAATGTCATGCTGCCTGCCTTTCAGAGGATGTATGGTAATGCAGAACCTATTCTGTTAGTTTTCTGGGTCTATAAGAGCAACATTTAAGTGACCCTACTTTTGGGCCTTTGTCTTCCCATTATTTATGGCATTATCCAGATTTCTTGCTCTACGAGGTTGAGAGGTATGGGTTGAGAGCATCTGCACTGAAGGGTGGTGGGTGGAATGTGCTAGCACCATATCTTTGCTAAGCAGACATGCCTCTTATGTACAAAAGATGTTTTGTTTTTGCAGGAGGGAGAGGTATGCACAGAAGTCTGGGTGTTTGCTCCATCGTTTGGTCCCTTTTCACAAATGGGGGTTGGTTGGCAAATTATTAGGAGGATAGATATTTGAGTTCAGAATTTCACCATTAATGAAATTCAAGCTAGTGTGATACTGGACTTGGTATATATGTTGATAAGACCGGTATAAGTTTGTGAGCATAAAAAAAAAAAAAGAGGGGGTGTATATGTAGGTATATAGATTTGGTTATTGCGCTGTCCAGAGGTTTCATTCTAAGGTTCAGCGTTATGGCTTGCACTCATTTTACCTCTACCTGAAGTAGCTTGAGTTTGCTATGGAGTCCTCATATAGGATCGGTAGCTTAATACAGGTGTAATGGGCGGGCATATTGATATTTGCCACATAGACACTAGGTAAAGGGTTTGATTGCCATCTTTAATTGGGGGTGGGGGGGTCACAGCACTTGTATGGCTGCAGGGGTTGAACTGCTGAATTATGGAAGGGATGGGGTGCTCCTTGAAGGGGTGTTTGACTATGTGTTTTAAGAATCTTAATTTCATTGCAGGGTACATGGTGCTGTTAGACCCACTTGCTGTGCAGCTCCTTGATAGCACTCAATGTTAAGATAGATTGGTTTATGGCAGTGCAATAACAGTTTCTTTTCTTTTACAGATCAATGAAGGATGACTGCAAATTGGCCATTGTGCCAGTAGCTAGAATGATGGGTAGTGAGGTTGTAAAAAGGTGCGTAGAGTCACATCAGTCGCTGACCTGAATGTGATGGATGCTGATTGGCTGGATTGATGAACAAGGGGGGCACAGGTGAGCTACCTTTAGGTGCTCATTAAGCCATGTCAGGCTCGTTGCGGTAGGGAGTAGTATGGAGGCAAGTCAGACTGAGGTTAGTTATGGGCAGAGTAGAGGGGGTAGATGGGGTTGTTTAAGGGGAATTTGGAATTGTACACAGGTGGGGTGGAGTCACATTATGGTTACTATGGATTGGATTTTGGGGGGCATGGTAACTGGATTGACCTTTCTGTGGAAAGTTTAAGCAGAGAGATTGCTCAGTGGCCAGTGTTACTTGGATTGAATATGGCATTTGGGGGCTGGTAGTCAGAAGGATATAAGATATTGGGTTCCCTTTATGGTTAAGTGAAGGGTTGCACAGAGCATTGTAAGAAGGGGAAGGGGGTTCACTGGGATTTGCATTTCTTATAACTGTAACTGGAGGTTTTGGGTTGGGGATATAATTTGGGGGGTTGGTTTGGTGGTTTGGATTGCAGGAAGGATTATTATTTTAACCATTTAGTCAACTGGTGTTGCTAATGATATGACAGGATTTTTGGTTGACAGGGACCCAGTTTGGTCTACAGTGGACGGGTACACCGAATGATGTTTGGCGTAGTGGTTAGGTTGGTGGAATTTTGGTAAGAGTGAGGGGAAACAGCCTGGTCAGGCTGGTGGGCAGAAAAGAGGGACAGGTTTGTCCTTGTCTGTTTCCCCTCTGGTGTGTGGATGTTTATTTCAATAAGTTGGGAAAGGAAATTGAGCTGAGCAGTTGGAGGCAGGTCTATATTACCAGATCGAAAACACGTTTCAGCGAACACCACAAGACTGACATGTATAGCGCGAATTACGGTAATGACGAACGTTCAAAACTGTGAAACATGAAATGTCGAAGTGTCATGGTTGACCCGTCTGTGGTATAGCTCCGTAAGGTAAGTGTGCGATAGTTACGGACCTTAGGGTTAGGGTGCAGGTTAAGGTAAGTGCATAGATAGGTAATGTATGTAAGGTTTAGTGTAGGGTTAGAAGTAGGGTTTTGTTAAGTGTATGTGTGTGGATTATTTGTTTTGTTTGGGTATATGTCTGTAGGGTGAGTGTGCAATAGTTACGGACCTTAGAGTTAGGGTGTGGGTTAAGGTAAGTGAAAACATAGTAATGTACATAAGGTTTAGTGTAGGGTTAGAAGTAGGGTTTGCTTAGTGTATGTATGTGTTTTATTTATTATGCTTGGGTATGTAGTATGTAGCGTGTGGTGGTGTTGGCCGACTATGATGATTCGAGATTTGAAATTTCGTGTTTTAGTGGGTTTGGCATATTTGCGGTTCGCACTATATGTGTTGGTCTTGTGGTGTTCGCTGAAATGGGTTTTCGATCTGATAATATAGACCCTGTTGGAGGCAATAAGTTGTAAATATAAGTGAGTGGAGGTAAGGATGCTGCTTATTTGGTTTGAGGGGTAATTCAGTAAATGGTATATGAAGTAAGTTGTTGGATGCTGCTTCATAACTAAAGTAAGTGAGTAAAGGACTTGGTGGGATGTGTTATTCAATAAATGGTATATGAAGTCAGTTGTTGGATGCTGCTTCATAACTAAAGTAAGTGAGTAGAGGTATGGACGCTGCTTACTGGGTCAGGATAAGTAAAGTCACGCTGTCCTGATTAACATTACAGGGATGTTTATGCTGTGATTAAAATCAGCTGTACTATGTTTAGTTGTAATTAATAATATTGATTATCAAAGCCATGTTATGGAAGTTTAATAAAGGTTGTCAAACATTATTCGGTGTGATGTGTTTTATTGAAGGGGACCGGGACAAATGAGGTTTGGCAATAAACCAATTTGTCCAGGGACATCTTCAGTAAGGGTTTAGACAAATATATATATCAGCGAGAGGTAAGAGGGTGGAGGGATGAAAGGTTTAAATGGAAGGAGGGTGATTGGGAAGAAATGAGATAAAGGGTGGGGAGGGGCTTAAGGAGCTTAGGCAAGGCCATCTGGGTAAGGAATCACATTTTGGCATGAACTTGCTACCCACCCCCCCCGTCTTTTTAGTGGATTGGTGGGGTGAGGTTATTTAGCAGCCCGAGTATGACGGAGAAGAGGGACAGGTTTGCCCTCTTCTGTTCCCCCCTCTGGTGTGTGGATGTTTATTTCAATAAGTTGGGAAAGGAAAGTGAGCAGTCAGAGGCAATAAGTAGTAAATATAAGTGAGTGGAGGTAAGGATGCTACTTATTTGGTTGGAGGGGTAATTCAGTAAATGGTATATGAAGTGAGTTGTTGGATGCTGCTTCATAAGTAAAGTACTTGGTGGGATGTGTTATTCAATAAATGGTATATGAAATGAGTTGTTGGATGCTGCTTCATAAGTAAAGGATTTGGTGGTGTAATTCAATAAATGGTATATGAAGTCAGTTGCTGGACGCTGCTTCATAAGTAAAGTAAATGAGTAGAGGTATGAACGCTGCTTACTGGGTCAGGATAAGTAAAGTCACGCTGTCCTGATTAACATTACAGGGATGTTTATGCTGTGATTAAAATCAGCTGTACTATGTTCAGTTGTAATTAATAATATTGTTTATCAAAGCCATGTGATGGAAGTTTAATAAAGGTTGTCAAATGTCATTCGGTGTGATGTGTTTTACTGAAGGGGACTGGGACAATTCTAAATTCTTTACAACTCCAGCACTTGAAAAACAGAATGTGAAATAACTATTTAAGATTACTGTAATATCATGTGGATGATTAGGTAATTTTTATTCTTAGGATCATGGTTGGGAGGGGCAGATGTATGTAATCCTGTGGTTTATACATTTATCCAAAAAACAAGTACATCACCCTGGTGGTCATCCAGCTTAAAGTAATGCCATAACAAGAGAAAAATGAACTTCTTAAATCATATAACAGATCTAAAACTCCTAATATTAAAAATTGCATCAAGAATATCAGTAAGGAACTAAAAAGTACTACTAGGGCTAGTAAGGCAAATCATGTCTCCTACAGGCTTTTGAAGGGAGATGTTTGCCTGGCATACAGGGCATTGTCAGACCCCATTCTGATGTACTTCCTGCATATCCACAAAACAAACAGCAACGGAATTCCCATTCTAAAGACTTAAACCTTGCCTGTGACATAAATAGGACCTGCTGGAGAAACAGGTATTTATCCCAGAGACTATCCCATCTCTGGATCAGGCTCCCCATCCATGTGAAACAAAGTTCCTCCCTAACCCAGTTCAAGTGTAACTTGGAGAATTGGATGGGGAACAGGAAATCCATCCCTGGTTTGGCACCTATGTCTCTAATGCACACAGGCAATCTGTAAATGGTTCATCTCCCAGGCCTCTGCTTGTAAATGTTTCATCTCCCAAGACCCTGCTTACACTTATGAAGGGTATCAGAACTTTTCAGAGATTTGGGATGTATGGCTAGGCTTAAAAAGGCCCTTGTGGCCATTAAACTTAGTAAACACCTATGAACCTTTGAACCTGTGCATAAATTAGATTCAATAAGGACAAGGATAATTAGAAGTCCTTCTTAGTTACATTAAGAGACTTGGAAGTAATACCAAGCAGAGCTTTGAACTTAATAGGAACACAAATTCATACCTGTGAGATATAGAAAATATACTAGCAGACATAACTAGTGCAAGCTTTACCCCAAAATAACTTGATTCTACAGATTCTTGAATCCCTTACACCCACTAATATCACAAAGGAACATGTACTGAAGGTGCTCTCTGAAACCCCAAATACTGCTTCCATGGGGCCCGATAATTTATCTGAATATTTAATAAATAGCCCAAAACATTCCCTTATGGAACCCCTCCTTAATTTGTGTACCCAAGATTAGCTACAGGATTTGTCCACAAAGTATGGTCACCTGCAGTGGTGGTTCCCCTACAAAAGGTGCCTCTAACACTGACCTGGTAAACTATAGACCTATTAGCCTTACTAGTCTGATTTGCAAAGTCATGGAAAGCATCATATCTGACTTGAATGATCTCATAAGTTATGGTACCAGAAGGCTTATCAGGCTAGCCTCACATCAGTTTGGATTTGTCAGATGGAGTTCCTGCCCACTCAGATTAATAGATTTCATTGAGAAGGTCAGACAAGTTGCACACAGTTGTCATTGTGTTCATAGAGCTTATTTGGATCTTGCAATGCACTTGACTCATGTTGACATTGTAAATAAAGTTATAAGACTTAAAAGAAGATCCATAAGCAGTGTAGGTCAATAGCCAACTGTCTGAAAATAGAATCCACATAGTTAAGATGGTAGGGGTCTCCTCAGAAGGTATGAAGGTAAGTAGTGGTATACCCCAGGGTTCAGTACTGGGACCCCTGCTTCCTAGCATTGACCTGTTTGATCTTTAGACTGAGAATTGGGACCTTTGGTGAACTAATTTGTAAATAACTGCAAACTGGGCATTATTGTCACATCTCCTTGTGATACCTTTTCATTGCCATAGGAACACACCCTCATAAACAAGCGGTATATAGAAAAAGGGTTAACATTAAAAGAGAACAAGTGTAGTTTGGAGACATTTGATAAACAACTTTCTCCCTCAACACACACAGTATAGCCAATACTCCAGCCCAAAATGATAATGTAGTCATGCATATCAGAACCTGGGTTGATAATCTCTTTCCTTCAACCACTATGTAGAAATGTAGTCTGAAAATCCTTATGTTCAGCATGAAACTTCGGTTTCACCAATTAGCGCTGAAGTCACCAGCAACCACAATAGGTAGCAAACAATCTGTCTAATATTATCACATCGCCAAAAAGACAAAGCGGACTGTACAACAATCAAACAAAAAAAAAACTGAACTGACTGCTACAAACAAGATGACAAATGGTCTTCATCAGAACTGTTCAGTTCAGTTCTGATGAAGACCAGAGACGCTGGTTGAAGCGCCAACTGGATTGTTTTTTTTATTTTTTCTTTATTTTAATCTTGTTTTTGTTTGTGTTTCACAGTTTTCCTTGTTTGTTGTGTTTACAACAGTTGTTGTATTTAATGATGATTGGTGAGATGCGCATGATGAATTGTTGTTTTTGTTGTTGTGCTTGACTCTAATTGGATTGGTGAAACAACCAAGTTCAGCTTTTATTCATTGCATATTCATAGGTTCAGCATGACTAATATCTAAACGCATATCATTCATGTCAAAGAATTTATCATCCCTCTGTATGCAGCCCTAATTAGACCAAGTTTTGAGAACAAAGCCCCCTTAGATATGTATCCTTATATAAATAGAAAGGCCACAGATGTTCCTGACCAAGATGTTTGTTGGCGTAAAGTCCTTGAACTTCCAGGAAAGACTTGAAACACTACCCTTTTCTTGGTTTCTTATAGGCTTTTGCGGGTCCATTAGGGACACTATCCTTCCAGATGTCCTGTATCTTCTTAAGTCAATTGGCTCCACAAATACCAGAATTAAGGACATAAATCTCCACCAGCACATAAATAAAATGCACTACAGAGACAGATGTATTACCTAAGATCCATCCCATCTCTGGAAAAACTTTCTCTACAAGTTAAAGTGACACCCTAGCATCCTTCAATTGGAACAGGATAATGGGATAGGTACCCATAAATTTACACTGGGACTGACCATGGCAGGGCTAGCCATTCACTGGTGTAAAAATATGGCTCTAGTTGACCTGGTCATGTTGACTAATGTTGCCAAACTGGGCATGGGTATTTGCCAGTGATAAGTGGTTGAGAACCTGGCTTTCTGCGACCTACACCAGGGGCTCATGCTAATGGTGGGAGGATTTTTTTGTGCCCCTATTGGCCAGCATGTGCCCACCATAAAGCCCAGCAGTCCTAGGTCAATAAGCTACTGGCTGGCTGGCATACCTCTCAACTGTACAGATTTTCAGAGAATGTCCAGATTTTTGCCTCATATTTTTGGTGTGTTCCTCCTAAAAATCTGTACCTTTCTGGCAAATAGCTGATGATTGAAGTCATTAAATAACAAGAAACATTGAGTTTAAGACTCCACATCCTTCAGAAAATTCATGCTAATGTAAAACCTATTATTCTATCAGCTTTTTATGTTGTAAGAGCAATATTTAAAATTTGTCCCTATTTGTCCCCCCATCATTTTAGGCTTTGTCCAGATTTTTTGCTCTGAGGTTAAGAGATATGCTGGCTGGTGTCCAGTTGCCACATTGCATTAACTGGGATAGATGTGTTGAGTGAAAGCTGGACGTAAAACCAATCAACCTGCCAAACATGAATTAAGAAATACTACACTCAATGGAGGTTCACTGATAGGATGAGGCTTGGAAGCAGATGACATGATGGTAAGAAGGAGGCCAGACATCATATGCATTCTGGAGAGAAGATGGAAGGGCAGTGCAGCAAAGTCACTTGGCTTGGGATCCAGAGTCCACTACTCAGGAGGAAGAAGAAAGGCTAGAAATGGTGTGGGAAATGTGAGAAAGAGGCTTCAGAAGGCAGTAAGGGATGTCACCAGAATTACTGACATATTCCTTGCAATCAAACTCCTGTGTAATGATAGAGCAGAATTCATAATCTCAGCCTATGCCCCACAATAGGGTTGTGATAGTGAGGAAAAAAGTCCATTCAGGTTCTGGCAGCAGTTGCAGAACCTACTAAATAAAGCAAGACAACAAGAATTGCTGTTGATAATGGGTGACCTGAATGCACATAATGGGACAAACAGAGCAAGATATGAGGACTGCCTGGCTCCACACTGGTGGGGCAACAGGATTAAAGGAAGACAGGCCATTCTATACTTCTGTAGGCAAATGGCATGATAGTACCCAATACACGGTTCAGAAAGACAGACAGTCACAAGATTGCATACAAGACCGGTCAACATAAAACTCAGATAGTCTTCTTCCTGTTAAGGAAAGGACACTGGGGTAGAATCAGTGATTGCAAAGTTATCCCCCTGTGAAACAATCAGCCCACAGCATAAAGCACTGCTTGCTACAATTAGCTGCAAGCAGTAGTCAGAAAAGGCTCTAAGGTCAACAGGGACCAGGCGAAAGACCTGGAAAGTACAACAGTTCAAGGAATTACACAGGGCTGTAGCACCTCAAGAATAAGAGGAAATAGTTAGAGCTGAAGAAGAATGACAGTGCCTCAAAAGAGCATGTGTAAGGGCTACAAAACAGATATGTGATAGTGGCAGGTATGGAAATAAGGTACATAAGAAAAGCTGGTGATGAAATGCAGAAGTCCAGGAGGTCATCAAAAGAAAGAAGGAGTGCAGGAAAAGGTGGAAGATAGAAAAGACAGACCAGGCTAGGAAGGAAGGAATACTGGTTGGCTAACAAAGAGGCTAAGAGAGGAATTGCAATAGCAAAGAACAAGACATCAGAGGCACTCTACCAACATCTGGAAAGTGACTCAGTGGATGGCACAAAGAAACTCTATCAGGTTGAAAGGTAAAGACCGAAAGATAAGGAAGATAATCAGACACCCTTCATAATGGATGCCAGCAATGACCTGCTCACTAGTCCATAGGACGTCAAAGGCAGATGGAGGGAGAATTTCCAGCAACTTCTGAGTGAAGTAAAGCCTGCAAATCTGTACTGCCCCAGACACAGCCTATGGTGAGAGAAGAGGAGGAGCCTACCTTAGCAGAAGTAAAAACAGCACTAAGTAAACTGAAGTCAGGGAAAGCAGCAGGCTCAGATGAGGTCACAGCAGATATGATCAAGATGTTGGGTGAGATGGGGAGAAATTATAGCAGTATGGAGAGAATGACTTATCTCAGATGACTGGAGAATAAGCAGTGTTCAAGAACAAAGGGAGCATTAACAATAGTGGTCAGTATAGCGGTAGCAAACTCATATCACACGGCATGAATGTTCTGGAGGGAGTGATTATAAATCAGTACACAGAATAATAGAAAGTAAGATGGGAAATGAGCAATTCCAATTCAGATCAGGATGCAGCACAACCAACCCAATGTTTGTAGTGAGACAGATACTTGAGAAGAAGCTACAGATGAGGAAATAGTCCAACTGGGCATTCCTAGACTAAAGCATATGACAAGTCCCAAGAAAGCTGATGTGTGTAGTCCTGTCATGGTTCAAAGTTCGAGAAAAAATGGTAGAATTACTGCAAGCTATATTTAAGAACCCACTGAGTCAAGTATGAACAGGGTTGTCCCAGTGGGAGAGGGTGTGCATCAGGGTTCAGCTCTGAGCCCACTGATGTTCATACTGATGATGGACTTCATTAGTAAACAGATCTGAGGTAGCATATCAACAAATTTCTGTATGCAGATGATGTGGTATTACAGGCAGGCTCTGAGCAAGTAGTTCAGCAAAGGGTATGGAATGGAATGCAGAACTGAAGGCACATGGCGTGAAACTGAGTGCAGATAAGATAGTTCTAATGACAGCAAATGGGGGAAATCAGAAGAAGATGAAAATTGAGATGGAAGGGAAAATAGTGGAACAAGTTAACAGCTTCAAGTATCTGGAAGGTTTGGTTGAGGAGAAGGGAAGTATGAATGACAGAGTTAAAAGCCAGATCAGCCAACTGGCACAGAGTGTCAGTGGTAGAGTATGACAGAAAAATGTCAAAGAAGCTGAAAATTAAGGTCTGCAAGACAGTGATGCAACCAGTATTACTGTATGGTACAGAAACCTGGTCAATAAAAGCAGAACTGTTGTGCAAGCTAGAGGAGATGGAGATGAAGTGCCTGAGATGGGTTGCAGGATGTACATGTGGGACAGACAAAGAAGTAAGGACATAAGAGCAGAAGCCAAAATAGCTCTAATTGCAGAAAAAGTGAAAGAGAACAGATTACAGTGGTTTGGTCACTTATGCAGGAAAGCAGAAGTCAATGTGATGAAGAAGATTTAGAACAGACAAGAAGAAGGGAAAAGGAAACAAGAGTGTCTAGCAAGGAGGTGGATGGATTGTGTGAGAAGATCTGCTGCAGTCAGGCATAAGTGTCGAAGAAGGTAGGAGAGTGACACTGAATTGGGAGAGAAGGCAACAAGTGACACGGCACCTTGACTCCATGTAAAAAAATGGGGAAAAGGGGTGATAATGAAGATGATGACTAATCTGTCCTTGAGAAAGAGGGTAAAGCATCAGGGTAAATACTGGCAAGGCATAAAAGGTCTTGTGACTCCATTGTTTTGTATTTCCTGTGATCCTATGATATGGAGCAAATGTAGGTGGTGAATAAAGCTTCTTCATGTTTCTGCTACTGTTTTAGTGACTATGTATTTTCCTGTAGTGATTTCTCACTTCTCTAAATAAGAATAACTGCAGCAGGTAGTCAGCTACAAGAAACAGTGGCTAAATATCAATCACATTTTTGCTACAAGATTGGAAATTAATAATAATGAAAAACTTTAGTGGGGGACTTAGAATGGCCAACACCAGATGGACAGTTATTATTATTATGGCAATAATCATATTTAAATAATGATGATTCTTCACTGTACCAAATATTTGCCCTTTTTTGTGAACATCTATGACCTCACAACAAAAAGCATTTCCTGCAAGTCATAATCAGCACTTAAGAGGTTATCTTTTTCATTTCTTGTGCAAATCTGTCAGTTTTATATCACAAAGATTTATTTCTTTTTGTCTGGTCTTTTTGAATTGATAGATGCTACTAGCTTATTTCACTTCTTACATTTCAGTCTCGTCCCTTCCGTAAGTTATAGCTTTGTGCATTCATTTTATATTTGTTTTCTGTTATTGTTTGCCATTTTCAGTATTGCTTAATTCCAGCATTGTTAGACAAAGACTTAGAAATAATAACTGACATGGTGAGCATTATTGTAGAAAAATAGACTGCCCTAGTGTGTGTAGTGAAGTCACAAATCCAAATATCAGAATGGATGGACACTTAATCCTTGGAAGGTGTTTTATTTCTTGAAAATTTCCAAACTGGAAGGAAATAAAATTGCCTATGAAGCTGCTTTTCAGAATTTATTTTAAATATGTTTCTTGCATCAAGCAATTTCTTTAACTGGAACTAACTGGTTGTATACATTTGGTGTCATGTACCCATGAGGTACCACTTTACCGATGGAAAAACTAGGTATATGTTTATGTATTGGGGAGAGATCAAATTTTACCTTAAGCTCCTTATATAGAATAGATGATATATTGAAATATGCATGGCTCTTATATATAAAGAAGTATATAAGCACTTTAGACTGCTTTTGAATATATGGAAATACTTTTCAGCTATTTTGTCTTTTTATGAAACAGATATCTGCTCTGACCTAATATGCCACCCTCAATACTACCAGACAGTAGAGAAGCAAGGTACATTTAACAGAATTTAACACACCTGCAGTAGATTCTTGAGGGGGCTGTACCCCAAACACATCCCACTTCCCTAAATATACCACTTCCAAGATAGAAATAACTCTGAGAAATAAAATGTGTTTCCCTTTCTTCCAAGTTGGTGTGTTCTTAAAAGTTAGTATATACAGAGATTGGGTATGTAGAGGCACAGTCCTCACACTGAGGCTTTGCAATACTATTTTAAGGTATATATAGAGTCATTCTGCTAAAATACCATGAACTATTTGCAGTTTATCAGCAGGCAGAGGAAAAACTGCAAGACTGTCTGCAAGTCTCTAATCACAAGAACTAAGCCGAGCAATGCAATGCTACTAAACAATGATGCATGGAAAAGAGCAAGTCACAAATATGAATCAGGCATTACAAAAGCTGCAGACAGCAAGGGTTAAATACATTTGTTACTCAAAATTCTGAGTGCCTTGGCCAAAATAGGAATGAGATAATGACATTGTATAAGATATTGAATGATTAGTGGTTCAATATTTATTTAGTCATTTTTGTTTATTGATATTTGATAACTAGGTAGGTTAGCTGGTATTTTAATCCCTTTCAGCTGTGACCTGGGCCCCAAAGGAATAATAATAGAGGTATCCACCTTTGCAATAAAGCCAAGCAGGAAGAACGACAGACAGTTGCTTATATTCATACATGCAACAAGGCACGCATGCAATGACTGGCTAATACTATCCACTCAAGCATACAGAACAGCATATTTGCACATTCTGAAAAGTATATCATACATTCAGTACATTTTGTTTGCATAATTGATAGAGTGATTGAACAAAACAGCACATTCTTACATACTGCAGAGTTTGACTGTGTGTACTAAGTACTGACAAGAAATTAAAATTGGTGAGATATGCATTATTATAGCCACTTACTCAGCATTATGGAAGCACATGCAGATCACATCACTGTACAGATATTCTTTTAGGCTTAGCTTTAAAGCCACATAATGTCTGTTGTTTCTTTGCATCTGTTGGAAGATCACAGCCTACTACTGAATGCCTTTTTATTTATAGTAGCTTTAAACATAGGTCTAGCCAAGAAGTTGCTTTTATTTTGGATAACTGAAAGATGTTATATGTGATTCATAAAGGGTAGTTTTATTTTTAGGAGTAGACAGTGACCTAATATAATAGCTTTAAATAAAGGTACAGCTATATAGCAAAGGGTTTTATTGTTTATTGATATCCAAATTAAACCTTTTAGATGGTCACAGTGATGGGTGTGTAGGTTAGCTAGCAGTAGAGACTGTTATATTTTTATTCTCAGCCATTTGGAGTGTGTATGTGTCAGAGTAAGTCCATGTTTAATTTTAGGATTAAAAATGTTTCTTGCAAGTGGTCTGTGAGCACATAGGGAAAGGAGATGGGAGATTTTATAGCAGTGTTTTCTTGACAGTTTTTTTTCAGTGTGTATTGCAAGCAATAAGGCATGAACAAATGTAAGCCTAAGGTACCTTTTTCAGTTACATTACATATAGTGCTGCTCATATTTGTCTTTTATGAATATGGAAGGAAGGCACGGTTGTTTTTGAGAAAAGGCAAATGACATAACACTTGACTTATAGATTTTTATTATTACCAAGTTGTTGTGTGTTCATATGCAGAGAATGATGAGAGCAGTTTGCAGTCTGAAGTGGATTTTCTAGACTCACTCAGTAGGAGATGATCTCTGTACATAACTATATTGAGAGAGAGAGAGAGAGAGAGAGAGAGAACCAAGATTATGGGATAAATCATTTATAAAGACTAAGAAGAGAAATGGATCAAGTACTGACCCTTGTAGTACACCAGCAGTGAGACATCCATCTTTTGAGAAGGTTTTATACGCGAGGACTTGGAATATTCTTGGGAGTACTGCTATAAACACACGTGTTGTACATCCATTTGGCCTTCTGCACAGACACCGGCTCTGTACAAGGGAGACCTTAATTACCCTAACTAATCAGCACATTCTTTCTCAGTACAAGGTCAGTAGATCAGTACTGCACTGTATCTGTGACATGTAGATTAGACTAAATGAGAAAGTGTAGATGGCCACCTTACCAAATAGAAATATTCTATAGTCCTTAGTATTTTCACCATTGGAATATATCAGTGGCCTATTAGGGATAATGTAGTGGTGTCACAGAAATCTTTATACAGGATATAAGGCACAGCTGGAGGTGCATGCATAGGTAAATGAAAGAGCAAAGAGTGTTTACATGCAGCAATGTTACACCATAAGATAGCAGACTACAAGTGGTAACTGGGACAAATGACTACAATTACCTTGCCAGCATGCCTCCACTTGAACCTCAGGAAATGGTCTATATCAACAAGCAGAGGTACTACTCTACTATCACAAAGGCATGCAATTCAAATGAAATCATCAAAGCTATTTGTGGAAGTACATGCAACATGCTGATAAGACAGTGAGCAAATGACACCTGGTTATGACCAGGGAATTGGTATAAAAGGACATCCCTTTTATAAACATAGACATAGCACACAAAATACTCCTGGCAGACACAGATAGAAAAAGGCACAGAGCACAAAATAGTAGGAGGATAAGAGGCAGTCCTTAGTTTAGGACCACCAAGTATGTGATCAGTGGAATGCATGGAGGTACACATATGAGAGAGGTCATGGATATACCTTCTGTTCTGTGTGGACTGCTACATTCTTAGTGAAACCATGGATGACTATCTGAGTATGGCCAAACATGCAGCTACTGTAAAAGCCTTATGCTGCATTGGAGATGGTAGCACACTAAAGTCTGAAATTGGCAATGAAAATGCACAACTGAGTTCTAAGCTAAAAAAGAGAGAACTATGCAGCAGAAGTCTTAAGTCTGAATTGATTCCGGTGCAGTCACAGATACTTCAGCTATGCAAGACCTAGAGAAAGATCAGAAAAGGGCAAGTGACATTGGTGATATACCACAAATGGTTTGTGATGATAGGCATTATATTCAAGACTAGTCCCACCATGCAGTTCCTAAACATCCTGAAATGGAAGAAGAGGTGATAGAGCAAATACAACAGCTAAATAAGCCTGAAATCCAGATGAGTAACATTGAGAACAAGCTATACCAAGCTATAATTTCTCTAATAGGTGAAGTCACATGTCTAGGTAGTGCTCAGAGAGACTCTTTCCCAGGTCAGTCTGAAAGTAATTTATTAGATAATGTCATGCAACCAAACAAGGGTCAGGAGATTAATGAATATTTACTCAAGTATTAGTGTATGACAATTTTGCCCAGGTTTTGAGCTGAAGTATGTTGTTGTGCCATCTATTTTGAGAAGTAAAAAAGTATAAACCAAGGGAATTAGTAAGGGGGCAGAGTAATCTGAGTCTTCTTCAGGAAGGATTTATTGACTTAAAAACACTTCCAATTTGTGAAGCGTTGCCAGAATTGGCTGCAAAGAAAAACAGGAGCACAGAGAAGCAAATTAAAGAAATTCAAGTGAAACATACCTTTCAACCTCTTAGTGCAAGAAATCTGGACAAAGCCAAAAATAATGGAGGATAAAGGTCCAAAAATAGTGACAAATTTTGAACATTGCTCTTATTAACTTAGAAAAATGTTAGAATAATAGGATGTGTATAAGCATGTAATTTTTGAAAGATATGAAGCCTGAAACTCAAATGTATGTCAATATTTAATTACTTCAATCATCAATGACTTGCTAAAAAAACATTTTTTTGAAGAACAGACCAAAAATATGAGATAAAAATCTGGACATTCTGTGAAAATCTGGACAGTTGAGAGGCATGAAGTGAAACTAATGCATCTGCAAATGAAAAAAAAAATACTATGGAATGTACCCAAAAAAAAAAAAACAGCAAAAGTGGCGACTGGAAGGTGAAAACTACAAAGTCCAACAAAATCCACAAAATGTAAAAGTTAAGCACACAATTTTATTCTAATCGCTTTTCGTCCAACTAGTAGCCAAACCTCTTCAGACAGCAAGATAAAATAAACTACTGCATCCAGCTCCATTTATACTTCATCTAAACCATTTGTTGTATAAATTGATTAATTGGTAGGGGAACCACTTTAAAGAAACAGGTTTCTCAAAAATGAAATAAAATACATTCCTCCAGTTTAAACACACATATAAATACATGTTAAAAATAAAAAAAATAAAAAAATATATAATATGGTACCATAAATACTTATTTACTTATTTTAAAAACATACATAGCCCTAAGGCTTTCCTAATGTGTGCACATTCACCATAAAAGACTTCTTAATTTTAAAATACAAGCCAAGGAAACTTTGTCATTCAAACCAGGAGCCCTATACGATTGCAACTTTAACTGCCAAATCAACTACTGCCTTTCCAACAGGAGTTGAAATGGGCCTCCTTTAACATCGGGCATGATTTGATCAAATACTCTAAAAACAAAGGAGTGTGTAGGGTGTTAGCCACAGTGCTTAGCTAGAGCATTTTCCAACTTTTTTTTTCTTATACTATACAGGTGCTCGTAAATCCTGTCTTTAAGTTTCCTGTCAGTTTTGCCCACATAAAACGCAGGGCAAAGCTGACATGAGGCAAGGTAAAGCACTGACTTAGATGAACAAGTGTACCTTCCTTCAAGATTGTATATCTTGTTGTTAATGGCAACACTACTCCCAGTTGCTAGATGTCTACAAATCTTACAAGACTCACATTTGAATGTTCCAGCAATTCTGCATCTAGCTTTTTTACTCATTTCTATTATACCCTTTAAGTTGTTACCCCTTTTGTATATTACTGTTGGTCTATCACCTAACTTATCAGTTAAATCCATCTCAAAGGTAAACACACTCCAGCTCCTTTGTAAAATTGACCTTATTGCTTCAGCCTCCCAACTAAATACTGTAATGAAACTCATCAAATGTTTTGACTTCTGGTCATCAAAGACAATCTCTTTACAGAGAGACTCAAACCAGTTGTTTCACTTTCAACCTTATCCAAAACACCACGGTGCCCTGTCAATATATGTTTGTAAATACCTGCTTTCCTTTTACTCCAAACTTCCTCAGAAATATCCAATACCAACACCTCAGCATACCCTCTCATCAAAAACATTCCCTTGAGTAATTCACATTCCTCAAGAAATCTGTCCTCTCTTGTTACCATACGTGCAGCTCAGATCATTTGGCCCTTTACTACAGATTTCTTCTGGTACTGGGAGTGGGCACTCGTATAGTGTAACATATAGTTAGAATAAGTTTCCTTATGATAAATGACACTCACAAAACACTTATTATAAACATCCTTACTTAACTCTATATCCAAATACATAATCTTTTCATCAGTGCACTTATGAGTGAATTTTAAAAACTCAGTGTTGCCATTGATTCCCTCCAAGAAGCTGTCCACCTCTAAACTAGTCCCATCAAACAAAATAAAGACATCATCTAAAAACCTTGTGTAAAACTTGATCCTCATTTGATTTTCAGGTACATTCAGTATATAATGGTAATTTGAAAAACTGGCCCCACAAGGGGAACCCATAGCCACCCCCATCTTTTGCAAGTAAATATCGTTATCAAACATCACAAAGTTGTTACCTAACATGATGTCCAACAATTCCTGAATCAAACGTACTTCTCTTCCATCAGCACCATGTGCCAACATCCGTTTGACTACCCATTCTATACCTAAAGCTTGTGGGATTGAAAAATATAAATCAATGACATCCACAGTTAAGAATTTTATATTTTCATAGTAAGAGAAACTTTCAATAGTTGCCAAAAAAGACCAAGAGTCTTTACATATCTGAGACTCTTTCCTCACATATTTCTTTAAAATATTGTCTACCAATTTGGCCATAGCATAAGTAATAGAAGACCTAGCATTAGCCAAAACCCGCATAGGGGGGTTCGAAATATCTTTATGTAACATTGGCAGTCCAAACAAACTTGGAATTTTAAGTGAAACAACTAAGTAATTTAACGTTCCCAAATCAATAGTCCACTCTAAAAACAAGTCATTCAAGAAGACATTAATGCGTTTGTAAGCAATGTTTAGCTCATTCAAACTAGATGATTCATACGTGTTACCACCTAACACAATCCTCATTTTTTCGTTATATTCATTTATATGCATTAAAACCAGACCCCCACCTTTGTCTGGTTTTAAGACATGCACTGGTAGCAATTTGAATGCTTGCAAAGCTTCCCTCTCCCTTTTGGAGAGGTTAGAACAACCACCATTCACCTGTTTCCCGCATATATTTCTTATATCCATTTCACACAAGTGCTCATTTAAGCTCAACATGGGATGTGTAGGGGGTTTAAATGTACTAGGAACCCTTATATCAGTGTTTAAACTATCTTTATTCCCCAAAAGCACCATCAAATTCATCTTTCATACAAATAATTTGAGATCTATTAATGTCCTAGATAAATCAAAATGTGTTGGATCAAACGTCAGTCCCTTAGAAAAAAGTTCACATAGTGCAGCACTGATAATGTGACTAGTAAAGTTGTAAACTTTAAAATCATCATTTTTGTTTGACAAAATTTTTAAATGGTTACCAGTCATTTCTTCCCTCTGTTGTTCCCTCCTTTCTTGTAATACGTGTTGCCTTTGTGCTGCCCCCTCATGTTGTAACGTTTCTGGTGGTTTTGACCATTGTTGGAAAAAGGACTCTGCTCTCTTCCCCTCGAGTTACCTGTTTGTTCAAAACATTCGTCTGCATTCTCTGGTGATAGCTCGTCATCTTCTCCTTTACTGTCCCCTAAATTGTTGACAAATACATTTTCTGCATTTAAGAAGTCTTTTATGGTGAATGTGCACACATTAGGAAAGCCTTGGGGCTATGTATGTTTTTAAAATAAGTAAATAAGCATTTATGGTACCATATTATATATTTTTTATTTTTTTATTTTTTAACATGTATTTATATGTGTGCTTAAACTGGAGGAATGTATTTTATTTCACTTTTGAGGAACCTGTTTCTTTAAAGTGGTTTCCCTACCAATTAATCAATTTGTATAACAAATGGTTTAGATGAAGTATAAATGGAGCTGGATGTAGTAGTTTATTTTATCTTGTTGTCTGAAGAAGTTTGGCTACTAGCTGGATGAAAAGCGATTCAAATAAAATTGTGTACTTTCACATTTTGTGGATTTTGTTGGACTTTGTAGTTTTCACCTTCCAGTTGCCACTTTTACTGTTTTTTTTGGTTTGTTCTTTGTTTTTTTCAGTTTGACTATGGAATGTACCCATGTACATGGCCACAGTTCCCCCTCAGCAGTGTGCCATGCATATTAATCATGGCGTGGTGCCAAGGGAGTGCATATTAACAGGGATATTGAATCTGTGTAGGCAGAAGTGTAGAGACTCGTCAGATGTTATGTACATGGTGAGGCTCCCTGTAATGTTCCATGCTACTGTTGAAATGTGCTGTGTATTAATAGTTTGTGTATTAAATTTATAAACTGTTTTTTTTTTTTTAAATTTCCATTTGAACAGCAAGGTGTGGAGTGTAGCAATGCCAAGCTGCGCTTATACATAGACAGCTGATACCTGCCCGACATCTAAAAATAGAAACCGGATGTAATTATTTCTCAATTCTGTTTTTTTCTTTAATGTCTGTTTGTGCAGTGTGGCATGGACTGCAGCAATGCCAAGCTGTGCTTACGCATAGACAGTTGACACCTGCCAGACATGTAAATACAGAAACTGGATGTAATTAATTATGTATGTCTGCTTATGTTGAAGCCTGTTTAAGCCTGTTTCCATGGTGTGCCATGATTGCTTAGCTGCGTATGTAAAGGTATACTACTTTATATACTATCCAAGCAGCTAAATGAGTAGAGTGATGGTCTAAAGCTTCATAGGTCCTGGGTTTGAGTTCCTAGCACACATATTATTTGTTGAATGCAATATAAAATTTCTTTTAAATTAAAATCAGTATTGTTACATTTGGGAGAGATGCGCAGTGCTAAGCACTGCTTAAACACGGTTAATGGTAAGATTGCTTGTGCTTTGAGTTTTCGCAATGCTCAGCTTCATTTAGCTGGTTTCTGTGATGTTAAGCAACACAGCACATTTTTGAATGTTGTTAAATGATGTGTAAGGGTGGGAAAACAGCCTATATTAAGGCCAATAGGCGGGAATTGTGTACCATTTGTTGGAGTCTGCTTATCTGCTGATATGCCTGACAGAGTTGGAGAGGGTGCACACTTTTGGGTGCAAAGATGGGGTGTGCAGGAGTCCAGAGTTTTTGTTGGGCTCCTCATATGCAATTATGAACCTAGACTATTGCATGTTGTTTACCAGGGCTCAGAATGTAAGGCTGTGGCCTGGGATTGGTTGGCCAGGGAACTTATCAGTGCTACTGATATCCCTGCACTGGTGAACAGTGTCATTACCACTATGATGACCTGAAGTAGAGAAAGAGGGGAACATTGGACACCTGGGTCCAAGAGGCTAGGGCTGGGCATGCCCCACCAATGTGTAAGTTTTTTTCCACTGTTTTACCAAAATGCAAGTTGAATGTGTGCAAAACTGGTATGCATATTGGTGTGCTTCTCTCCCAACAGCTGCAGCTGAGAGGACTTGTAATATTCAGTCCCATGCTGGGCACCTGGCCAGGTTGCGCCATGAGTGTGGTAAGTACATATATATTATGCTAACTGTAGTGCAATAAGCAATAAATAATAAAACAATGTAATGCAATAAAGAATAAACAATAAAAACTATAGTGCAATAAATGGGCAATTAGAACTGTAGTGCAATAAATAGGCAATTTGGACTGTAGTGTAATAAATGAACAATAACAACTGTATTTAAATAAACAATAAATGATACCAATAACAGTAAAAAAAGGTGTAAAGCAGGATTGTGGTGTCATAACATTATTACATTAGAGTTGTGTGCATTGCATGTCTATGTTAAGGTTGCTGCAGTCAAGTGTACAACTGTAATAGCTGTAGAATGCAAAACTAATGGCCTGAAAAATGTATTGATTGACTCATAGTATGGTTCAAGGCTGTATCCAGGCCAATTTCAGCTACATAATTCTTTCATTTTCTTCCATTCCAGGAACAAAAGGTATATGGGTGAGGTAGCCCACTTTATGAGCAGATAGTGTGTGTAGATTTCACAGGGAATTATCAGCAACAACAATAATAGTTAAACAGCATTATGGATTCCGAAATAAATCTGTCTTAATATTTGCAGCATGGCTGTATTCATTACATGTGTGCTACTGTCACTGCAGTCAAGTGTAAAATTGTAATAGCTCTGCAATGCAAAAGGAATTTCCTGTAAAATGTATTGCTCAACTCATAGTATGGTTTAAGGTCATCTCCAGGCTAGTTTCAGTTCCATAATGCTCTCATTTTCTTCCACTCCAGGAAAAAAAAATGTATATGGCTGAGGTAGCCCATTTTATGAGCAGACAGTGTGTGTAGATTTCACAGACAATTATCAACAATACTAATGAACTGTTAAGCAGCATTGTGGTTTCCTAAATAAATCTGTCTTAATATTTGCAATAGAGCTGTAGTCATTGCATGTCTGTTCTAAGATGCTACAGTCAATTGTTGCATTATTTACAGATGTCCCCTACTGTCACACCTATTGGGCTCTACTCCCATGCCTGCCAACTAAGGCATGACAGCTGCCTAGTTTACTTAATGTACACAAATATGCCTCTCAAGTGTCATGATTTTTGTAATGTAATTAAAGCTGTCTAGTCTGTCTGTCACATTATTACCAGATAAATGATTACCTAGAATGCAGTGTATTACCAAATCCATTTACAGAACACCTTGATAGTTATATAAGTCCATATCATGTGAAACTGTTCTGTGTAATTGTGTACCTGCATTTGTTAGTGCTTGGCCCATAGTGTCCCATGCTAACAGCTTGAGAGGTATGCATGTGCTACATCAGCTATAGAAGAATTGTAGCCACTGTACTCACAACTAGCACTACACACCTGTAGAACTATGTATTACCAGTGTTTTCAGGGATATTATCGGCGATGCCACTAATGGTATGTTTTTCTCTCTCTCCCCAACCCTTATCTTCTTTAATTTATTATTATTATTTATTATTATGATGTAATATTAATATATTTTGTTAAACTAACTATATTTTTTAAACTTTAATTTATTATTGTTATTCATTAATATGATCTCATAATGTATTTTGTTAAACTCAGCTAAATGGAGCTATATTGTTAACATTTAATTTATTATCCTGTTCAATTCTAGGCTGGAGTGCCTTCTGTGTGGAGTCTGCATGTCCTCCCCGTGGTTGAGTGGCCTCCAAAAGACATGCGTGAATGGGTGTGCCTTCGCTGAAGGTTGGGCGTCGGGCTGGCAACTCGGCACCATAAAAAGCGACTGCCAATCATTAGCGGACCAGAGTTTCACTGTGGTGACCCCTAACCAGAAAAAGCCAAAAAGACAAACAACATTATTTATTATTATGATTCAGTATTAATATATTTTGTTAAACTATTTTGTTGGTCTTATGCTTTAATTCATACTGGCTTGCTGTTAACATACTGACTGCTATGTTACTTAATATTGTGTGACACATAATATACCTTAATATATATTTGTATTAATAAATATTATGTTGCATTCTGTTAATACTAACATTGGTTTGGTTATTACTAACATTAACTTATTGTTCTAACTATTATACTACAGTGTGTCAAGATCAGCTGGTTGCTTGTGATCTGCCTACCTTGCCTCCTCCGGCCATGGCACTGGGTACTAGCACGTCTGTAACCCAGCTTGGTGGTGGTCCCTCTGCTACCCCTGCACTACCTGCAGAGTCAGGTAGTACCACCACATGGGATGGGGTCCATCCCCTATCTGGGAGTGGTGGTGGAGGGGGAGTTGTCACCTATAATGAACTGCCAGGTTTGGTGCACAGGGTCATCATGCGTGGGTTTGGATGATGCCTGCATGAGATAGAGAGCATACTGACCACCCTGGTGGGGCAGGCTCATTCTGGAGCCCAGCCTCCACCACTGCCACCCTTGTGGCAGTGATGGAGCAGTGCTGACAGTCCCGTGGGTGGGGATATAAGTCATGCTGCTAGCTTGTGGAGGCACATTGGACTGAGATTCCATAACACCCTCCCCATCCAAGGTGTTCACTCCCTCTTGTGTCACACACCACCCCTGTCTGCTGTCTTGTCTGTCTTCAAAAGCTTCCACACCTACCCAACTTACCTCCCCCACACTTACCTATGTCCCTTCCCCAACATTCCACTCTCACCTTAAAGAAAAAAATGGGTACTTGTCCCAAAAAATATTCTCTCATACACAGCTCTCCATTTCACATGTGTCCACTGGACACATATAATTTGGTCCAATTCGCTTAACAACACAATTATGTTGTCATCACCACTTTCTCAGGGGTCATAGTCCAAAGTCATCTACAAAATCTGTCAAAGTGTACAGTTGTACAAGAAATGGATAGCTATGGTTCTTTCCTACACCCTTCCTGCATATACCTACCTGCCTTTCACTATGTTTTTCCCCCTGCTTGCACCCCATTGCACCACTTTCCTATCTCCCCATTTTTCTTTTCTTTATATATTTTTAGCACAATGCTGCATGATGTGCTGCATCCTGCAGCTTCTTTAAGCTCAGCTAAATGGAGCTATATTGATAAGTATGTGTTTTAAATAATAACCATGTACAAACTAAAAACCTGTTCCCTATTTCAAACCCAAGACCATTGTACCTGCAGACCACATTAACCTGCCAAGCCACAAAGCTGTTAATTGAAACAAGCAGTTTAAGCAAAAAATAGTAACTGCAGGTTGCAGTCTTTAAGTATATTTCAGCAGAGCTGTGCATCATGCTTCGTTGTGCAAACTTGCTTAAAGATAAATGGAAAAATTGGGAGTGCACCTTGGAGTCTGGTGCAAGAGAACACCACTAGAAAGCCAAACCACAAAAATGGATTTAAGTGAGTTCTCTAATAGCAGGTAAATGTCCCCTTTTTCAGCAACATTTACAAGTACACCTACTAAGGCATTACTGGCACAAAACATGTACATCATGGACCCTGGTGCAGAAACACATCCACATAAAGCCATGCACATAAGTATGGCTGTAAAAAAGTATGTCACTGCCTGTATGTGCATACTTACATCTTACAAATACACCAGTGACTCAGTAGCTCAGCCTGTTAAATGCCTTGCAAACAGTACATTTTGCCACACACAGTCCTGGGTTCAAATCCAGTGGTGCTTAGCATTTAAATAACATTATTGTGAAGCCAGCAATTAACTACTGAGTTATCTACTTTTTATCCACATAATGATTTACAAATTAAATGTCTGCTTTTCACTGATGGAAGTCACAGGCCTGCAGATAGGAGCACACTTCACATATCCCTATAGTAAAACTTGTAAGTGCATAAAGTGTCACATCATTCATTAATATGCATTCACAGAGGATTTTACCTCAGGTAATGAAAATGAGGCCCGCTAATATCAGAGTGCAGTACACAATTCTTTCAAACTAACAGTGCAGATTAGACAGCTGTACAACTAACATATACATATGAAGCCCCTGCTTGTAACAAGGACTGCCAGCATACACATTCCAAATGAGTACCAGACTGTAACCTGTGGCCTGACAGTTGCCCAAATGGTGGACATAATGTTATATTTATCCCCTATGTTGCTCAAGGATGCAACAAACATGTAGCCTTGTACTCTGTTAATGATACCATTGCATAACATACTTAAACACATGTCTAAAATGGAGTGGAATGACTACCCTCATTCTGGCTCTGCCTATTCTAAAAGGCTGCCACAGCTGCCACAGTTACTCCTACCACTTGTTGCCCTCCAAAGTATTTACAGTCTCTGCCTAGGCCTACTACCTGCAGCTGCAGCCTGTAGCACACACATCTCTATGTAACAGTAGCTGCTACAGACCTACACTCTGCAATGAAGTAGTGTTCTCACCCCAGTAATGTCCAGCAAAACATATCAGACATGGCTTGTAATCTACATGGAGGCCTTATATCTGGTACAGTCATTGCACCTCATTGGCTGATGATAGTGAAAATCAGCTGTGTTGGCTGCAAATAGTATTTTAGAACCACAGATTGGTTAAGACGCAATCACCTGCTAATGAGAAGCATGTTAAAAGGCAAACATGGTGGCTATGAGGAACAATTCTGTATGAAACTTTCTGCACACAGAACACGTGCTTACAAAAACTTAAATATCACCACATATCAACAGAGAAGTTTTGCACTCCAGCAGGTATGTTACCTTTTTGATTACAACAGGATGCAGATGTGTGAATATACTTAGAGGGAATAGGGATTACAGCATTAAGCCTGTCTTAAAACTGTGATAATGACACGTTATTGATCTCCAGAATTGTTACACCTACAGAGAATGTACAATACATCAAGGGTGGAATGCTTTTTGTCAATGTGGCACACTAGTCTCATGGGTCTGTTCCTTTATAATGATTGTATTACCACACTGCTATTTGTGTGGCACTGTTGTTTTGATGTATTATCAGGGGGGTAGCCCCTAGGGGACATACTACAATAGATTACAATGTTGGGTGTATGATCATACAGCAGTATCTGTCATGGCACACATGGGACTAGTTGACTATATCTAGTATCTTAGTTATATCCACACACTTAGTATGTTTGCACTCTGTGGAATATGATATGTGTGATCAAGCAGTGGATACTGTCAACTATTATGTCCTTGCTGTATCTCTACATAGTGTATTTCCATGTATGTGACCCTGACATGTAGTCCCATCCTGTTGTCTTGCAGGAAACATGTACCCAAGATGCCATGCACCTTTCTTGGAAGAGGAGAAAGACATTATAGTTGAAGGCCTCTGTCAACATCATGAACTCCTACTGTCCAGGAGAAAGCAAAACAGGGAACAGCAGGCAGCATTGTGGGCTGACCTTGTCTGTGACGTGAATGCCATGGGTCAGCAGAAGAGGACATATGAGCAGGTTAGACACTGCACAATGGACATGATCAATGCTGCACTGAGAAAAGCAGCAGATGTAGCCAGGGATCATGGCATCACTGGTGGAGGGTCTGCAGTGGAACAACCACTCTCAGCCACTGAGGAATTCCTGGTGAACCTAGGCACACATGACAACTCATAGGCATCCATCACACCATACATCATGGATATGGGTGCCATAGTTTCCATGGCAGAGGAACATGCAGGTATTAGTTTAATCACCATTGTAATAGTGTAGCATTCAGTGTGCCAGGATGTATATACTTGTACATGGTGTCAGGTCTGTGTTCTTTGGGGGGAGTTCATAGGTTCATAGGTTCATACTAGGCTATCTGCCCTGGGGCAATTATAAGCCTAACACGATTCTGTATGGCTTACGCCACCCCTTGATTTGAGTATACTGTGCCCTTTTTAAGGTTTAGTTTACTGTGCCTCTGTCTAATAGTGACACAGGAGTAATCCCTGGGACAAACCTATGATCCCCCATCCACCTATCGAGATTCTTCTTGAAGAGATTCAGCGAGGTGCTCTGCCTCACATGAACTGGAATTCTATTCCAGAGTGAAGGGAGCCTCTGGGTTATGAACCTGTCCCTCCAGCAAGTTCTATTTATTTCTGTGCTGAGGTTCAAGTCCCTTGAGCGTGTGGCTCTAAGGGATTTAGATTTACTGAGGTGGAGCATGTCCATTAATTCTGGATTTGACATAGCTTTGTAAGTCAGGCATAGATCACCTTGAAGTAGGCGGTATGCAACTGAGTAGAGCTGGAGTTTTTTTAACCGAGCAGCATATGGCATCTGTTTGAGACCCTTGATCCTCTTGGTGAGATACTTTTGGGGTCTCTCTAATTGCTGCAGGTGTCGGGTAAGGTACATCCCAAAAGGGGCATTGTATTCTATGATAGGCCTGATGAGGGATGAATAAAGGGGCACAATTACCTCTCTTGATCTAGATGTGAAATCCTTCGTGATGAGGTGGGCTATGTAGAAGGTCTTTCTAACCACTTTGGCAATGTGGTTTTCAAAGGAGAGATTGCTATCAACTTGGGTCCCCAGGTCCCTAATAACTTTCTCTGTACTTAATGTGTTTCCTATGTGGTAATTTGTGGGCACATTGTTTTGCCAAAGGGTATGACTATACATTTTTGGCATTTAGCTTTAAACCATGGCACTGGCACCAGTTATCTGTCTCTGTGAGACCTTTTGAAGGATGTTTGTGTCAGCTGGAGAGTCAATTATGGCCCAGTTTGCAGTCATCTGCAAACTTGGTGAGCCATAGTCCTTCCACGCTTGCCTGTACCTCGGAAAAGTATATACCGAACAAGAGTGGTCCCAGGATAGAACCCTGTGGGATGCCACTTGTGACCAGTTTCGAGTCTGACATGGCTCCAGCAACTCTCACTCTGTGGGTTCTGTCTTTGAGCCAGTTTGCGACCCATCTTGTGACATAGGGGTTTATATTTAAGCTGGATTGCTTATCTACGGTGCCTAGTGAGGTACTGTGTCACATGCCTTTGCTAGGTCCAGTTAGGCTGTGTGGGCTACCTTCCCTTCATCTATGGCTTTGGTGACTGTTTGAAGAAGTCAACCAGGTTCATAAGGCAGGATCTGCCCTTGACAAAGCCGAACTGGGTAGGATCTAGTGTCTGTAGGTCCCCAATGTCTTTGTTTATGAGCTCCATGATGATCCTCTCCATAGCCTTGCAGACTAAGCTAGTCGGGCTTATGGGCGATAGTTTCCAGGGTCTGTAGAGGCTCCACCTTTGTGGAGTGGGACCACTGTTGCTGTACACCATTCTGTGGGCACATATCCTGTAGTGAGGCTGAGATTGTATAGCTGTTTTATTTGAGGGATTAGTTCCTCTTGGAGTTCATGTAGGACGCAACCTGGGATGCCATCTGGTCCCATGGAAGCAGTGTTTTTTGCTTTGGAGAGGGCAGCCTTCACCTGAACATCAGAGATGTTTGGGAGGCAGCCCTCTGCCGGGATAGATACTTGCTCTTTTGGGGAGGAGGGGGTGGAGAAGTTTGCACTGAACCTGTCTGCTAGGATCTTGGCGATGTCTGTTGGTTTAGTGTATTTTTTGTCGTTTAGAATCAACTCAGAACAAGTCTGGGAGTTGCATCCCAGGTTCCTAACATAACTGAAAAAAGTCTTATGATTGTCTTTGGTGTCCTGTGCAATTTTTCTCTCGAAGCTGGCCTTGGAGGATTTTATGAGGGATCGTAATTTTTTGCTAGTACTGATCAGAGATGCCTTCCCTATTAGGGATTTTGCTCTATCATGTAGTAGCTTCCTCCTTCTGTTGTACAGTTTATTTATGGCAGGGGTCCACCAGACTGGACACCTGCCTTTGGATGATTGGGTCTTGGTTTTGTTTGGGATAGCATGATCCATGCATTCCTGGAGATGTCCGTAGAATGCGTTTATATAGGATTCTGCAGTTTGGGCCATTGTTTCCACTGGCCCTGAGGCCTTGAAGGATTCCACTTCGGTTTTGAGAAGTGAGAAGTTCGCTTTTGGGAAGTTTTTCACTGTGGTTTTCTGGGCTGGGGTGGGGTCGGGATGTGGACATCCAGTGAAATTAATTTATGGTCTGATCTTACCAATGAGGGATATACTTCTGGTGTGGAGCATAGAGTCCCCATGCTGGTAATGATCAGGTCTAGTATGTTGTCCCCTCTTGTGGGAGTGGTGACTAGTTGTTCCATAGCATTTGAGTTTATAATTTCCAGGAACCTTTGGGTTAAGGTGCTGGGGCTTGAGTAGTGCTCCCAGTCAATGTTTGGGTAGTTGAAGTCACCCAATATAATGGTGTTCGGAGAGATCTTAATGTTCTCCAATGTTTTCAGGAAAGCCGAGTGGGATTCCTGACTTTGAGAGGGTGGTCTGTAGGATGCTATAAACTGAAAAGCTGTCTTGCCCACTGTTAGTTGCACATGGATGGTCTCCGATACTTCGTGCAATGCCACTAACCTGGAGGTGTGGATATCCTTGATAAATATGGAAACTCCCCCTCCTTCTGTGGTTCGGTCCAGGTTTTGGGGCTGAAAAGCATGATATGAGGTATAGCCTGGTAGTGCTGGGGTGCTCTCTGGAGCCTTGAACCAGGTTTCTGTCACTGCACAGATATCGATGTTCTCCATACTGAGGAGAGCTTCGAGTGCGTGCATCTTGAGGTTAAGACTTCTGGCGTTAAGCAGCATTACCCTTAGTTTCTTGTCGCTTGTGCTGTCTATGGGGGTGGGTTTGACTTTTGAGCCTTGCCTAAAAAAGGCACTATGGGGGTGGCAAGAGCCTTTGCCAATATCCAAAGCCCAGTGGTGACAGGTGCAAGCCATCCCTAGTGAAGCAATGTGGCTTGTCGAGCATGTCATCCCAGGCTGACAGACACTGGATCCCCTTTGAATGACACCAAAATTTTAGCCAATTGTTAAAATCGATCATTTTGTCTTTGTACTGTGGCATCATTCTAGGTGAGGGTAAGATGCTGCTCAAGGTCAGGGTCATACCAGCCTGGGCTACATGATCAGAAAGCTCCTCTATGTCTCTTTTCATGTAGTCCAGGGAGGTACATCTCAGGTCATTCACACCAGCATGTACAATGACTGAGTCATATTTGTATTTGCTTTGGAGTGACCTGAGTGCTTGTGTTATGTGGCGGATCCTAGCACCTGACAGGCAGCTCACCATGACCTTCTCTTTATTCAGCCTGGTGAGCAGGAAGTCAGTGTGTCTGACAATAGAGTCACCTATTACAAGAGTATCAGGTGTGTTATTCAGCCTTAAGGGCTGTGGCTGCTTGGCACACTGACTTTGTGGGTTATGTGTTGTGCGTGTTTTGTTTTGAAGTAGCATTTGCTTGGATGTCTGCTTTGGAGGTCTCTGTTGCTTAGGTAGATTTTTATTTAGAGCCTCCGAGTATGTTTTTGTGTATTTATGTGTTTGGTTGCTGATGTGGTGGGACTATGTGATACTGGAATTGTGTTGTGTGAGGTTACCTTCTCCTCCTGACTGGTTACACCAGTTTTGAGATGAGAGAGCTCAGCCTCCAGTTTGGCTAAATAGTTGCATCTCTCACATATATTTGAACCTGTTTGGAGGAGCAGAGGGTTGTCCGTGTACATGAGACAGTTTTAACATTGCCTCAAAATTCCCAGATTCACCAGCTGGACTGGAGAGGAAACCATTGACTGACCTTTGGACATGCTAGAGTAATATAGGGAAACTGAATTTAAGATGGACCAATAGAGGACAGGGTAATCGTAGAGAGTATAAGAGTAAGTAGTGCTTATGGTTTAATAGTGCTAACTTGCAGGATTACTTAATTGGACCAGTGAAGGGCCTTAGAACAAGAATATGGTGTTTAAATTGAGAGATAGAGCAGTTCTAAGGGAAAAGTGAAGAGCAGACTTTGTGGAGCCAGGAATAGTTTAAACCCAATTAGGCGGCGCTGCCCACCATTGCGCTATGCACAAAAACGCTCAAAACCGCGCAAAAGAGGGTTTTAAGAGAGGAAGATGAAGGAGTTAGGAATTGACCCAAAATGGCCAATAAAACTACAGTTTCAAGTCAGTAACCACTCCCACAGGGGCAGGCAGGCTGCTCAATGTTTTTCACTGCCACTGATCAACAGAGAGACTTCCCTTTAGCCCAAGCAAAAAATGGCCTCCAGGTGCAAACAGGAAATTCAGTAAACAGCTCTAGGTTGTGCTCTAAATACAGTTACTAATGCAGAAATCAAGTTTAACAAGCCAGAAAATGCTCAAAATAGGTGGCTATGCAGAAAAACTTAGCAAATAAACAGAGGAAAAATACTTAAAATCTCAAAAGTGGCTCCTTTCTTCTCTCAGCTATCCCCATCTGCTGAGAGTCCATGTGGCCATGCACAATCACGCTCCCATAGTGGCAGTACATCCAGAGCTACAGAGAGGAGTGTGCTGTCCACACTAAGATGTGGCAGGCCATGGGATTGTGGTCCTGGGTGGTCCTCTGGAGGAAGCAGTTCCAGCAGACAGCAGTCACCATCATGTACTAACACCGCTTCTGACCTTGGACATGAAGGTGTCAGTGTAACTCATGGCAGAGCCAGTTCCTGTGTTTGGGGCTGGAGACTGTGAACTGTCAGCTCTACCATGCACAGTTAAAAGCTGTCTGACATACACACATGTAGGGCTAGCACTGAGCTTGGCTGTGTACACTCACACACTCAAACACCACTGTCAAATACAGGTCACCTACAGACACAGATGGCACATTTCCATGGTCCATCTTGCCTGCTTCCCTTCTTAACTCACACACATGCTGTCAACCTTGTGGATCTGCTTAGGCCTCATACACCCCCACACAATACCTTTTGTAAGTGATGATACCTGTGCCACATCCCTGTCATCCTCATCATCAATGCAGGGAAATTAAGCTATGTGTCTGACTCACAGGGTGACTATATAAATTAACATGTACTTGTGTAATTCATTGTTGTTTTGCCATGCCACTTATAGTGGTTATTGACAGATACTGTATGCTGCCATTTGTAATGAGTAAGCCACATATTTTTGTGTACCTTATGCTGTATGATGTTGTAATGGCTGCATTCTTACACAATGAAAGGTGTGTCATGAACCTGTTTATGTTTCTGTTGCAGGATTCTGTTGGGGACACCTATGGATACACAGCAGCAATAAAGCCATAGATGTCACAGCACAGAATAACATGTCAGCACTGAAGAAATATGTTCTCCACAAGGTACAGCACTATGCTAAAGTGCAATGCTCCATATGTCCATATGTATATAACAGGCTAACATGGACAATGGTGTCATTCAGCATAATCATGCATCCCTAATCTGTGAAAAGGTCTGATACACTTGATAAGTGTTACCAGGGTTTTGGAAGCTAACACATCAACTGTGGTGCTGGGGTTGACCCATCTACAAATTTCCTGTGTCCAGTACAGATATTTGTCCATCAAAGGCTATGATTCTCTTGTTCTGCATCCCATGGTGTAACCTGAACATGATGTGTGCCACAGCACATGTATGCTTCACATGGATGTGGGGCCTGTTACATACAGGATGTACTGTATGTGTTACATACCCATCTCTCCAGCAGGTACTATTTTTATCACAGTGACAGTGTAGGTGTGT
>NC_056732.1:571804484-571998402 GCF_019279795.1 Protopterus annectens
TACATACAAATGCTATATACATCAATAATGCTATATACATAAATAAATAACCTGCTATACTATCTAACATACTAATACTACCCTATCTATAAATCACTAGTTAAGCAGCTTTCTTCCTAATATTCAAAAATATTATATGTATAAATAAAGAAAAAACATCTAATGTATATTATATTATATTATATTGTATTATTTATTGTCTAAACATAATCTAACTAAAAATGCTGGTATAACGCTATCTATAAATCACAAATTAAATAGCTTTCTTCCTAATCTTCCTACCTTTCAAAATGGGTTTCAGAGATACATAATCATTTAGCCCAGGTCGCTTATTGGCTTCTAACATAAAAATCCATCTCAACTCACTTTGTTCAGTTCTGTTATTTAAATCACCCATCCTAATGGTTTCAGTGACAGTGTCAATAATAGAAAAGTAAAAATAGTGATTCTCCCCTTGTTGTAACACGTGTTTAGCAAGTGCACTATGTTCCTGTTGTCTCCTAAAACAGTAAAGGTGGTCACGAATTCTCTCCCTTAACTGTCTGTTGGTCTTACCAACATAAAAAGCACTGCAGCAGGCACAGTGGGCTAAATATATCACATTCCTACTCTCAGTCACCTGAAGCCTTAAACTTGAATGATTTCCCACTTGATGGATGGACAAACATGGTATTAGTCTCTATATACTGACAAAACGAGCATGTATTACATCTCCTAGTCCCATAGTTCATAATGGATCTATGTTCTAATCCATCTGTATAGCAGAGCATCTGCTTCAATGTTTTTCGATTTTTATAGATAAAACAAGGTTTCTCTCCTACTATTGCACTTACCCTATTGTCAAAGCCAAATATATGCCAGTTACGATATATTATATCCTTAATCAAATGAGTATCAACTGAGTGTGTAATACTAAACTTCACTGATTGTTCTCTGCTTTTCATTCTCTTAGGATTCATTTCAACTCCACCCATATTGGGACTAGAAAAATACATTTTCCCTGTGGTGTTCCTTTTAGTTCTGGCTTCAGTGCATGCCTCATTTACCTCTCTTTCATTGTAACCCCTGATTAGGAACTCATACCTCAAGGTCATCAAACTATTTTCAAAGTCCTGATCTATTGCATGTAATTTAGACATGCGTATAGCTTGATTATTGATGATGTTCCTAAAAATGTGGGGAGGGTGCATACTAGAGTGGTGAACATAACTATTACGATAGTAATCCTTCCGATACAATTTAGTGTACACATTGCCAATAGTTCCATCCAACTGTATTTTTATATGTAAAAACTCAATGTGGGTATGAGATCTATTCATGGTAAAACCTAAAAAGTCAGTACTATCATTTAAATATTCCACAAATTCACATAATCTTTCCTCGCTACCCCCCCCCCCCAAAAGAGGAACAGGTAATCTACAAAACGACAAAAAAATAAAATGTCACCTTTGAAAGCATTGCCATTCATCATAAAAGTTTGCTCCCATTGGCCATCACCAAATTGGCATAGCTATTGGCTGTATGATTCCCCATAGCTATGCCTGACGTTTGTAGGAAATATTTCCCATCAAATGTAAAAACAAATTCTAAGGCAAGCTCTAACAAAAAACTGATCAAATCAACCTTCTCTACACTAAATGAGCCTTCCTGTAGTAAGAAATTTCTTAGCATATTCCTTTCTCATTATGTATGCTGGTGAAAAGGGATATGACTTCCAAAGTAACTAAAAACTCTTCCCCTGTAAGCCTATAATTGTTTAAAAAGGCATAAAAATCTCTCAAAAAATGTTCTGAGTCCCGTAGTATCAAGTTATATTGTGTTACTAATGGTCTCAGTTGTTTTTCCAGATATACTGATGCTGGCTCAGTAATCCATCCTGATCCCGAAACAATCAGTCTAAAAGGGGGGTTCAGGATAAATTTGTGAATTTTTAGCAGTCCAACAAAACTAGGGACAATATGGCATTCAACAACAAAATATTTAAGCAAATCTTCTGTTATATAATTTTCCAAAAAACTATTTCTAACTTGACGGTTAAAACTGTCTACCAGCATATTAACCTCTGTTACATCAATCATCCTATACACATTCACATCTAACAGTAAATTATTTATAGCTTCTAAGTAAAACAGTCTATCCATTACTACTACAGAATGTCCCTTATCAGCAGGCTTTATAATTATTTCTCTATCATTCTTGAGTCTATTTAAAGCTTGTTTTTCACTAAACGTCATATTGTAAAATTTCCTTTCTCTCCAATTAGAGTGAAAACAAGGGGAGAATCACTGTTTTTACTTTTCTATTATTGACACTGTCACTGAAACCATTAGGATGGGTGATTTAAATAATAGAACTGAACAAAGGGAGTTGAGATGGATTCTTATGTTAGCAGCCAATAAGCTACCTGGGCTGAATGATTATGTATCTCTGAAACCTGTTTTGAAAGGTAGGAAGATTAGGAAGAAAGCTATTTAATTTGTGATTTATAGATAGTGTTATACCAGCATTTTTAGTTAGATTATGTATAGACAATACATAATACAATATGGTATACATTAGATGTTTTTTCTTTATTTATACATATAGTATTTTTGAATATTAGGAAGAAAGCTGCTTAATTAGTGATTTATAGACAGGGTAGTATTAGTATGTTATTTTGAATGTACTTGTTTCTTTTAACTCATTTGACTAATTAATTGGTCATAGTCATGTGACACAGAATTCAAGGCTTTTAAAGTCTGGGATAATGTATTTTTGTAATCTTTGGTCTGAGGAAGCAACCAGGGCTGGTTGTGAAAGTGCTTACCTACAGTAAAGAGCATTGGATTTATACTGGATTCTACAGTGGTTTTTGCTCCTTCAGTGTGGTTTTTAACAGTATCAGGAGTTTACGTTTTTTCTGGACATTTGCCTTGGTTTGTTTACTCCTATACTTCATAACTGGGCTTCTCCTTCTTTTTTATTATTTAGAATATGAAATGGGATGAAGTAACGGACAGAGAGATTGAAACAAAGTTAAGAAAAGCCTCTACTTGGAAAACCCCAGGCCCAGATGCATTGCATTTGACAGTATCCCACATTCATGGATAAAAAAGAGTGCTTAAAAATGTGTAAGATAACCCTACACTGAGAAACTGCATCACAGTGACCATGAAACAGTGGCAAACCACTCTGCAGTTAAGCCATGATAAAGGACAAATTATTATTCCTGGGATAAAAATCCAAAAAGGATTTTCGAGAGTAACTTTCTGTCACCGCTGCTCTTTTGCCTTGCCTTTAACCCATTAAACTGTCAGTTTAACAGATTAGGTCTTGGCTATAATTTGGCTTCCAGGAAGCAACAAAGTGTAAAGACTTCTCATCTTTTCTGTTGATAATTTAAAACAGTATAGGTCATCAGATGAGGAACTGAAAGCACAACTGCAAGTGGTCAAAACTTTTTCAGATGATATAAGAATATAATTTGGTCTTGATAAATGTGCAAAAGCAACCTTTAAAGCAGGAAAGCTGCAGTACCAAGAAAATATCAGTTTGGGACAAGAATGTCATATAAAAGAACTTGAGCAAGAGGGAGTGTATAAATATTTTGGAATTGATGAAGGATCAACAATAAAACATGAACAAATGTGAATAAAACTAAGTAAGAGATATTTTAGATTACTTAAATTAATCCTGAAAACAGTGTTGACATCTAAGAACAAAGTTCAAGCTATAATCCAATTTGTTCTTCCTGTCCTAACTTACAGTTTTGGAGTGATTGACTGGCCCCAAAATGTGTTGGATAGATTAGACAAGTAAACAAGAAGGATGATTCATGCTCATCAAATGATTTATAAAAATCAGTGTGCACCAAGATTATATATTCCCCATTCCAAAGGAGGTATGGGCCTCCCTGAAATTGATTACATGTATAGATCTGCAATCATGGGACTGCATACATATCCGCTGACCTCACAAGACTCAAACATAGTAAAAGTTTTGAAACATGAAGAGAATAAATCTAAGATGACTTGCCTTCTTAATCTAGCAGAAGCATATCAGTGTCAAGCAGGAATGGAAATCAGACCAAAAGTAGATAAAAAAATCAGGCAGCAACTGAATGTGCCAACAAAAAGCAAAAGAAAGAATATAAGATGAAGGATCAGATGAGAAGGCAAGAAAATTGGAAAATGCATAAATATAGTTGCAAGTATAGAAAACTCCTGGAACAACCTCAATTTGTTCAGGATCAAATGAAGGAATGGTTAAGGAGTGGCAAATTCAAAGAAAAAGATGAAAGGTTAATATTGGCGGCCCAAGACTGTGGACTACGTACACGTTGGTTTACAAAGCCCATTGAACATGTGGGAGAAACAGACAAATGTAGTTTTTGTAAAACAGAATTGAAAACAGTTGCACACCTTGTTGCTGGTTGTGACATACTAATGGCAGAAGGATTGTATACTGAAAGGCATAATAATGTGGCAAGACTCTTGTACTGGGGATTGTGCAAACATATTAATACTGAAGTATTTGAAAAACACTGGAAACATGAGCCACAAAAGCATCATAGAAAATTATAAAGTCTACATCACATGGGATCACCCATTACCAACAGTTCAAAAGATAAATGCAAGAAAACCAGATGTAGTGCTCCATGAAAAGAAGACAAAAGTAGCATTGATTAATGAAATCACTATACCCAGTGACTACATTGTCTTGCATACAGAGGGACAGAAAGTCATAAAATATCAGCATTTACAGGCAGAAAAGAGAGCAATGTGGAAGAAAGAAATCCAAACAGTTCCAATAATAGGAGTAACGGGTCTTATAAAAAAGAATCTACAATCGTATTTAAATATATTACCGATAAATATGACTCTGTAAGAATTGCAGAAGGAGTCATTATGCAGCACATTGTGGGTGCTGTAAAGAGCACTTCTGGCTAAAATCAAAGAATCAAAGATTGAAACAATACTAATTTCATGAACTTTAATCATACTTTGACTTAGGAATCGGGTCCATTCCCATCATGGTATTAGAAACCCAGAAGATTTGGAGAAATTAAAAAGGGAAAGACCATGCAGTGTCTGTTATGGAACATCTGCTTGGGAAGAGTCAGCATCCACGTGGATGATGAGCTGCTACATCATCATTAGATGTTAGCCTCCATGGCTGAGATTGGGCAGATCCTGCTCCTGTAGTGGTGCTACTTCCACTTGCCAGTTGGTGATTGAGGTGTCCACACCCAGACTTGGTAGACTATGTGGTCGTGGTAATGGACGCAGTCATGATGAGAGCTTATCCAGCAAACATCGTTCACATTCAGGTAGCACCCAGATTTCTAGTCAGGCTTAAGAATTAGCAGTGCAACTCCTGGCAGAGGTAGTTCACATGGTCAGTGGTGGTAATGGTAAACTGACTCCTCTTTCATGCACAACTCACACCTGTTCAGGCTGCCAGGATGTATTGCTAGCACAAATGGTTTGGCTGTATTCCTGTAGGCACACACTCAGTACACCACACATACTACCTCATATACACATACACAATCACACACACACACACACACACACACACACACACACACACACACACACACACACACACACACACGCACACACTTAATTTCATAAAATAGATTTCTTTACGACACATACACACACACACACACACACATATGTATATATATATATATATATATATATATATATATATATATATATATATATATATGTATATATATCTATGCAGAGAAAAGCCACCATATACCTTTTACTAGACTGACAGTCTTGTTTTGCTCTACGTTGCATCTATTAGTCATCTAAGTTACTGCTGACATTCTGGTGTAGTTGAACGGTGTTTTATTTTAGTCAAGTTATGTGCTTGCATATTAGGGTGATAATTTAGCTCTTCATTACAGGTTCATCGTTTACATCAGTTAATGCTGCTGCTAATATTTTCTTCTCTGTGGTTAATGCAGCCTGATGCCACAATACACAGCTAATACATGAGTAAGGAAAGACTTATAATTGTGAATGCATCCCTGTTACTGTTTGTATGTGCTTACCTTGTTTTGTCTTTATTCCCTTAGGTAGAGGGGTGTGTACTATTCACTATCTCTTAGCCAGGGCCATAGCATATGGAGCATGTCTCCATCTGCCATGATCATCCCCAGTCGCTGGTTCTTCCTCTGACTCTTGTCTTGTGTCCACTGGCCCTGCCTGTGGTGCTGGGAACTGTGGTTCTTGTCATGGTTCTCCCTGCTGCAACTGTTTCCTGACAGCTACATTGTTTAACATGGCACAGACTGTCAGTGTTTTGGCAGAGGTGGCTGGGTTATACTGCAGAGCACCTCCAGATGTATCTAGACATCAGAAACATGACTTGAACAGGCCAAAACATGGTCTGTGATATTTCTGGTCTGAGCATTTACATTGTGGCAATCCTGCTTGGTTGAGTTGTGCGGGTTTCTCATGGGAGTCATGAGCCACAGTTCTTGTACTTATCCTGCATTCCCTACTAGATGTCCTTGTGGTAAGTCACCCCAGGAAAACCTTAGGTACAGGTCACAGGTGTGCTATATGTGAGAATCCTAGAAACTGCCAGGGTTACCTGGCCACACATTACAGACAATGTCTTGTGCATTACAGAGCACCTGAAAGTTGATTGAATGATATCCTTTTCTGTTGCTGAACAGCCTGTCGTGCAAACTTGTGATGCTATTTTTGTGATTTTTTTAAGAAATGTTTACAAGAAATGGATAAGATGCTATTTCATAGCAGTTAGACATTTCAACTAAAGAGAGCAGCTCTGAGATTCAGAAACATGGAACCATGATTGCAACAAGATGGCTGCTGTTCACTTTCCTTGTGTGACACATTTCTAAGCTCATTAATGATTAGAGAAGAAGATTTGTTAAAACAACAACTAAATAAAAAAACTTGCAGCTGCAACAAGGATGAAGGCAAGGGCATGTGTTCCTCAATGGCAGGAACAACGGTGCTCTCATCTGGTGAAGCTCGAACAAGGGCAGGATTAGACGGCCTATCAGCCTCTACCTCCGCAGCTGAGCTGCTGATCGTATAGGTGGTGGTGGATTTTGGGGGGCTGATGGTCTATGGCAAAGCCACAGGCACTGCTGTGGATGCTGCTGTATATAAAAGGAAAACAAGTGGAGAGAAACATCATAACAACCCATAAAATATTAATGGAACAGAAAAAGTAACGACAAAGAGGGTGGGAGAGAGAAATACAAATATACTGTGGCATATACTTCTACATGAATATGACAAAACGTTAGGTCAGTTACAATTGCAGTAGCCTCACGAGAAAAGGGCTTTACTACAAATGCAGACATATGCAAGCTGATGTGTGTGAAATTCTAAATTAGAATTAAGCCAGATGATGTAATACATAATTACTTGCTTAAGGTATGGGTAATATTTCTTATGCTTACTTGTCTGTAGTTGTGAGCTAATGTTTCTTTGAAGAAATACTTGATATAGGAAACTATGCAGTACCGATTAAGGTAGCCAGTGAAGCAGAGAAAGGTTACACACTAGTGCTGTGAAGATTAATGGAAGGCACACCTTAAAACAATTGTGAAATGTAGCTCCTAAAGGAGTCACATTAGACAATGGGCTTACTGTACAACTGTACCCGGATTGAAGAACAAGCGTTCTCCAGCAGGGTATTAATGTACAAGTAATGCCCGCTGAGAAGAACAAGTCCGCCACTTCACGGCAGCATATCAAGCCATGGACTGAGAAAAGGGAACAGCCGCCATTATTTTATGCTCACTAACCAGAGCTTCTGCTGCTTAGCAAGTGTAAAATAAAATAAAAGTAAAAAAAAACTGTGTATGTGTGTGTGGGTGAAAGTACATGCGTGTGAGAGAGATCGGTTGAGCTACTGTTTTACGCTCGCAAAGCAGCGCTTTTGATGTTTAGCGAGTGTAAAATAAAATAAAAGCATGTGTATGTGTCAGTGTGTGAAAGTGTATGCTTGTATGAGTGAGTGAGAGATTGGTTATGTTACTATTTGACACTGGCTAAGCTGCGCTTTTGCTGTTTAGCAGGTGTAAAATAAAAAGCGTGTGTGTGTGTGTGTGTGTGTGTGTGTGTGTGTGTGTGTGTGTGTGTGTGTGTGCACGTGTGCACGTGTGCGCGTGAGTGCATGTGTGCGTGTGCGTGTGTGTGTGTGCACGTGTGCACGTGTGCGCGTGAGTGCATGTGTGCGTGTGTGTGTGCACGTGTGCACGTGTGCACGTGTGCACGTTTGTGCGTGTGTGTGTGTGTGTGTGTGTGTGTGTGCACGTGTGCACGTTTGCGCGTGAGTGCATGTGTGCGTGTGCGTGTGCGTGTGTGTGTGTGTGTGTGTGTGCACGTGAGTGCATGTGTGTGTGTGTGTGTGTGTGTGTGTGCATGTGTATGTATGCATGTATTGCATTATTTCATTTGTTGTATATCAGGGTAATCTGATTTATTCAAAGCCCATTTTCATTAAAGGCCCACGCAGAAAAGTTCTACAGCTGACATAACAGATGTAAGCATAAAAGTGTTAGTTATGCTGTGTTAAGATCCAAGGATCATATCAAAACACAGATTCTGGTGTACTTGAATATGCCAGCTGAGCTCTTCAACAAACTAGTGCTGTCTTAATGGACACCAAAACACACACAGTCAGCAGTCAGGAAATCTCGAAAAGGTTTTCTTGTGTAGTCAAACACAAATAGCAGCAACGAAAGAATTCAGCAATAAAATCCACTTTAATAGTAAAACTGGAAAACCATCGAATTGAGGGCTTTCATCCCCTGACTAGGGATTTCACCAGAATCAACACTCGTTTCATTTGAGCCTTGAATTTTGATGTGCTTGCTTGATATATGGACCTGTTTACTTATTGCTGAATCAGCGAGTGCTTGAAAGACTGTCAAATGGTGGTCCCATTCATTTCCTGGCAATGACGGCACTTTCTTTTTTCCTCTGACCCACAGAGCTGTGCATTTACAGCCTGATAATGTAGCAATTACAGGTGGACAGTCTGCCTGTGCTCACCAAGGTCCATGGGTGGAAGCAATACATTGACTTTTTGTGAAATCTTGTGTTATTCCATTTTTTTTTTGATAATTTGCTTGGTGAAGGATGTTGTATTATATAAATGGTCATAAGTCTAAAATGTCGCTACCATTCTCAGCCTTCATGCTTTTTGCAGATGTCACAAATATCAGAATAGAATAACATGATGGAAGTATATGAAATCTGAAACTCAAATGCAGGTCATTATCTGAATGAAATAAAATTTGAAACTCAAATGTATGTAATTATTTAGTAACATCTGTCCCCAATGACTGACAATAAACCAAACATTTTAGGAGTAAGGGACTAAAAATTTAAAGTAAATACCTGAATTTTTTGAAGTGTTAAATTTTGGATGGAAAATGCTTCCTCCAACACCTTCAACATATACTACAGCAAGTATGAAACATTAGACGGAGGAACTATTTTACATCAAAAATATATTAAAAAAAATAGTACTTAAAAATACATAAGTAAGTAAAACACAACAATTTTACAGACAGCTCATTCTCTAAGCGCAATAATGGTCTCCAGAGTGTGTGTTAGTGTGTAATTAATGCCTTTTAAGGGGTGTAGTGGGCCTGGGCAGGCATTAATTGGGCATTAACACACACCCTGGCGGGCATTATTGCTTGCTTAGCCTATGTCCTATTATGCTTGGGGGTGGCTGGGCATCTGTGGAAGGTGACTACTGTGGGTATAACTCTGTGGTCTACCTATGGAAGGGTGCATGCTGCAGAAAGTATAGTTCACTGCACTGTAACATTGGGGGGGGGGGTGGAAAGTACCAGTGTGCTTAACTCCATAGGTTAGGTGTGTGGGTGTTGGGGGGGGGGTTGTTTGTGGTGGCATTTCTATGGCTGTTAGTGGGGGAAGGTTAAACAGCATGCTCTTGTGTTTACATATTAACATTCTCAAATGAGTGTACAGGAAGGGTACTACACTGTAGACAGTTTAGCTGGACATGTTGTCCATACTTGTATACTGACACAGTATATTCTTTCTCCACACAACAATATGTCTGGCAAGGAAGAGCAAGGTTTCCAGTGTGGAGAATAAAGTGTTACTGTAGGCCCTCCATCTCTATGGCCAACGTTTGCTTAGACATGACACTACTGACTAGCCCTAATGTGATCTTGCTTGGCAAAATCTTGCCATAGACATTAATACTGTAGGTGGCTAGGACTCCAACTACAAGCAAGTCAGATGTAACACCATTAACATAATCCATGATGTTGACAAATGTGCTGTCTGTCTTGCATGGGAGGGTGTTGCTGTCAGTTGAGAAACCACTGATGGAGATGGAAGAGTTTCTGGTATCTTTGTGCGGGGGACTGGACACATCACAGTCTCGTGGTAGGTGTTAGTCATCTGATCTGAGCACATAGTGCACTAAGACTATTTATTCAGATGCCCCATGTCTGTACTGCTCTTTCTCTGTTAAGCCATGATTCATTTTGATTGAGCCCTTTTTCAGTGAACATGATAATGACACTGGGTGCTTCCTGTACTTCAGGTGCATCAGGAATCTAGTCCCCAAGTGCAACTGCAAAAGGTAAGGTTGTTTTACCCATTATTGCCAAACATCACCATCCTATTATGTCTCCACTGAGAGTAAATTAGAAAATGATTGGTTGTACTTATAAGAATACTTATAACGTATACTGGGCCTTCTGCTTTGGTGTCTTCACAGGTAATTCTCCATCCAGTTCCAGCACCGTGGAACTTCCACTGCCTGATGCTGAATGTCATCTCAGTTTCAAACTCTGTGGGTAATGTCCTAACAGTACAGACACCTTATGGACCCATATTGTTCACTACTGCTCTTGGCATATACCACCAACACCTGTGGGAGAGGTGATGGTCCTGCTGTGCTACAGTTTCATTTGTTGTTTTAAAGCTGCCATACCAAAGTGGATAGATATGTAACTATAATTACAAACCTGCTGTCATGCTAGTAAGAAATCCTCTCTGTTCCGTAATTATTTTTCTTTTTGATTAAAACCCACACTCATTCATATTAAGGATACTCTGCCCTCGTTACTTTATGATTAAAACCCACTGTCATTCAAAAAGGAACTGCTTGTCTTATTTAAATGATTAGCTGCCACTCTCATCTAGTTTCCCTGTTTTCATATAATTTAACCCACTCTCATACAATTGTACCTAATATAGAAATAGTAAGTAAATCTTACATGTGGATATCCCAAACTCTGCTGAAGGTGAAAGAAATAAAATTAGTTATTGTCACAATAGAAGTTTGCCAGATAGAAAACCTGTCACAACTTGGCCCAATAGTATTTTTTGCTGCAACAATCCACAAACAGCTTGAAAGATCTGAGATTTCATGGCACCAAACTGTTAAGGTACCAAAACAAATTCAAACAGTGCAGGTCAGTGGAGAACAAGAGTCTTGTTTTTTGCAGAGAACACATGTACATGTGAGAGAAGGTGATCAAGGTCTTGTCTCCCTGAATACAAAAAGCTTCATTCTTTTATTTTATTTTCAGTTCAAAGCAACTATATTATAACTATTAAACTACCGCCATTAACCAATTAAAAGTGAGCACCTTTGCTAGTTAAGAATGCCCTGACTTTCTGTCTATACCTTTCCATATTAGGCACCATTTCCGAATTCCATAATAGAACTTCCTAAACTGGCCATGTTAGCAGGAACTACCTCATCAAAAACAGACTGAAACTATCAGGAATCTATCTTGAAATGAAGCACTTCAAAATAGAATATTCATTAAACATTCTTTCTTTTGCATTTCTTCCTTCACAGCATGAATAAAGGAAGAATGAGTTAACATTTAACAGAATGTGGTAGATTTCAAAATGGCAACAGACATGTATATACCCGTATGCCCTTTTACATGTTGTTAGGGATACACCTAAGGTTGTATGTGCCAGACTTGAATAGTGCTTACCAAACTTTATGAACTTCTGCCATTATCAGGCTTATCCAGCCGAGCAATTGAGAGAATCATAGTTAATAAACTCAGCAAATGTTGATGTTCACGCATTACTTTCAGTGGGTGAAATCACATTAAGAGGTAAATGCAGGGGAGTCTAGCAGGCAGGTAAAGGTGGTGGTGGTGTATGTGTGTGTGTGTGTGTGTGTGTGTGTGTGTGTGTGTGTGGGTGTGTGTGTGTGTGTGTGTGTGTGTATGTGTGTGCATATGTGTATGTGCTTGTGTGTGTGCCTCTGCATGAGTGTGGTTGCATTGTGAGTGTATGCAGAAGGCTGAATGGTCTTAGGTGAATGAGTGTGTGTGTGTGTGTGTGTGTGTGTGTGTGTGTGTGTGTGTGTGTGTGTGTGTGTGTGTGTGTGTGTTTGTGTGCGCGTGCGCATGTGCAATCAGGTGAGGGACTGTGTGTGTGTGTGTGTGTGTGTGTGTGTGTGTGTGTGTGTGTGTGTGTGTGTGTGTGTGGTGTGTGTGAGTTTGTGTGGGAGCATATGTGCGTGTGCATGGTTATGTAAATATGTCTATGTGTGTTGGGGGAATGTCATACCCCTAGACTAACGAGCAAATCCTTCAGTACTGGAGAGATGGGGGAAACTGTTAATATGGACCAATCTAAGTGTTCTACTGTGCACAGTGGCACAGAAGTTTGCTTCATAGACCATATATGCATATACTTAAAAAGTTAATAGAACAAGTTTACAGCATGAAAACTGTATGTGTGGGTAAGAGAACACTAGACTCCAGTGATAATCATTAAATACTCTTTTAAAGGTAATTTAAAAACTTAACAGGACAACAGTTTTACAGCATGAAAGGTGTACGGATGGGAGGAACACTAGGCATTAGGGATACTCTTTAAAGTTGGCAGGAGGTTTCAAACCCTGTATCCTCAACACAGAAAGCAACTGTATATCTTAGGAGCAGTGTCCTGCACCACTCACTCCTAGCACTTAAAACATCTGCTTGAGAAAGTAAAAGGGGGTTCATCTTATGCAAGAAACCATCTTACCAATAAACTACCCCAACTCATAGGATTCCTAATTCAACACAATAATGTTTGGGTGGGCTGGAGGTCTTGACACAATCACCTGTGCCAAAAGGGCCCAGTGACACTGTGACCATTCCTTAAATACTCACTGCATTCTCCTCTGTTTTTCTATCTTCCAAAGTACCACACTTTCTAGCTGTCCATCCCTCTAAATATCTGCCATGGTTCATAGGCTAGCAGATAAGTACTAGACAATCAGTCTGTAGACCATTATAAGCCTATTCAAAAACCCTACTTAAAAGTTCCCTCTAGGCCAAGGTAGGCAAGACAGACTGGGGAGAATCTGTTGCTTCCAATCCAATTATCTAGGTTTCGATTGAAGTTGGCAGGGGCGCTACTCTGCTTGACATACAGTAGACGTTTGTTCCAGAGATGAGTGATACATTAAGATATGAATCTATCATGCCAATGTGTCTTATTTATCTGTTGCTGAAGATTTAGTTCCTTTAATCAGGTATTTTGAGGTACCATTTATTTATTCTGTGAAAGAATAAGTGGTCAAAAAAGAATGGTTCTTTTTTGGCTTGAAAGGCCCAACACCGATTTCCAAAGAGGCATCTATAAGAGACTGACCATGGAGCAAAGTCTGCCAGTCTGTCCTGATAACTAAGATTTTTGAGGCTGCTGGTCTTTTTAGTTATAAATCTCTAAGTCTGTCTAGCTGAGTGATATGTTTGGACAAATACTCGCCAAAAGGGGCATTATATTCAATAATGGGTCCAGTGACATATGAGTGAAAGGAAATTAAGACTGCTCTGGATCTAATAGAGATACCTTTGTAAATTAGATGAGCCAGACAGAAGGCTTTCTGAACTAGTGCAGAGACATTGTCAATGATAAAGAATTATCAACAAAAGTGCCTAGATCCCTTATGACAGCGTCTGATTGGAGGGGTGTGTATCACCTGTATGGTATATACAGAAGTTTTGCCCTTGCACCAGTTGTTAACACAGTCTAACCCATGTTGGATCAGTTGTAAGTGAGTGGAAGGTTGAATAACACCACCAAGTTTACAGTTATCTGCGAATTTTGATAACCATAGGCCAGGAATGTTGGTCTGAAGGTCTGAGAAATAGATGTCAAAAAGGAGACGGTCCAACAGAGAGCTTTGGTGTACACTACTGGTAATGTTATTTTTGTTTTCAGAAATGGCAATTGTAACTCTAACTATATGGGTTCTGTCTAGGGCCAGATCCAGTACAAGATGGCCTAAGCAGCTACCAAGGGCCCAGTGCTGGCTGGGGGGTTGTCCCATAAACAACAAAAAATAAGAGAAAAGACTGCCACAGCCACATTCTCCAGCCCTGATTATCTGTGTCCATTTGGATGTTGTTTGATGTGTGACAATGGCTCCAGGAAGTCTCCCTCCCTGGCTTGAATGTAGAGCCAAAGAAACACATACTTCCTGCAGTTGCACATCAAAACAGAGGGCAGAGAAAGCCAAACCAGTTGTGTGCCATGGTGGTATTGAACCTCTTCACGTCCTGATTTGAATTCTACTGTTCATTTTTTGTCTTCCGAGTAAGCCTGCTCCTAATTTGTAAGTATATTAAGCTATACTTGACCGCTTCACTTCCCAATTGTGTGTGTGTGTGTGTGTGTGTGTGTGTGTGTGTGTGTGTGTGTGTGTGTGTGTGTGTGTGTGTGAGATGCAAACATCCCTTGTCAGGCAGTATTTCTTTCTTTCAGCCAGTCAGCAATGCCATCAATTTCTCTCTGCCATTGGAGCTATACAGCAATTTCAATGATGTCCTCCAATCATTTTGTCCCTCCACTGATTGCATTCAGTAAGTAACGGTAGTAAAACATATTATTTCCTTTTTTGCTTCATATTTATACTCAAATTTCAATCTATTTGTTAGATCAGGTAAAATCATCCCTTTATTTATGCATTTGTTTACTTATTTATCTTTTGTTGACTGGGTTAGTCCCACGGCTAATAGTCTCTTTCCAGGGTAAAGGTATTTATATTACTATAAGTACTGTGTGGTTAAGTGACTTGCTCAAAATCACAGAGTAGGCAAATGGAGGCAGAAGAAGTCAAACCCTATACCACTGTCTCCTAAGAACACCTTTTACGATATCAGAGCCTTAATCTTCTGTACTAACTGTCAGAACTTTAACATCTTCATTTTCTGGTAAGTCACTGAGGATTATAGTCAATCAATAATTACAAGTCATTAAAGTTTATAGTTCTTGTTGTTTAGAAAATGCATACATACACACACACACACACACATATATATATATATATATATATATATATATATATATATATATATACACAAAATACATGTTGCTATGTTATCTTTTTAAATGAATTAGTCTGCCACTTGAATTTATTTCTGTAATCAAACATACATGGTCTGAATTTTTCTTAACTCCATTCGTCTACTATGTTACTTTGCCCACATCACTTAAACAGTGCACCTGCATCATCCTGGATGAGGAACAGTTTGTCTAGTGGGATTACCTATTCAACAGACAGATAAAATAATATTTAAAATTTGTCCCCTCATTATTTTTGGCTTTGTCCATAATCCATAATACTTGAGCAAAGAAGTTGAGATGTATTTTGGTCTGTTCCTTTTAAAATTTGTAGCTTTTTGGCAAGGTGTTGTGCACTGCAGCTAGTAAATAATGACGGGCATGTGAGTTTCAGACTTTGCATCTTTCAGTAAATGCTTGCTAATGCAAAACTTGTTAATCAAACAACTTTCTAAGTATATAAGAGAAATATTTAAAATCTGTATCTGATTTTTGGTTTTTGACTCATGAGCTTAGAAATTGAGATGATGGAGGGGAGTTGCAATGGATTACACTGTATGGCTCTGACAGCAGGGAGCTGAGATACATTAGGGGCCATTATTTATTAATTTATTTATTTACTTGATTTCAAGCAGATATATGAAATGCACCATCATGCAAATTGTTGTAAATGATGAGTGCATCTGTGTGTGTGTGTGTGTGTGTGTGCGTTTGTGTGTGTGTGTGTGCGTGTGTGCATATGTGTGTGTGTGTGTGTGTGTGTGTGTGTGTGTGTGTGTGTGTGTGTGTGTGTGTGTGTGTGTGTGTTCTTAAGTGCAGAGGGAATCGTTCTCAACTCTCTATTTTTTTCCTTCATAAATGTGGTTTGTTCCTCTTTATTCCAAGACTTTGAGCAGTGTGGAAGGAACCATGAGCACTAGCTTTTCATCAAAAAGGAAAAATGATTATTTCAGTTCTTCATTTCTGCTTAAATATTTAAGTTTCACTTATAATGATCTATGTGGTTTGTACTTGTCTGCTTGTTTCCATGTTTTAGCTAAAAAAGTTATCTGTTTGCATTGTTTTAGTTTGTTTTGGGACCTCAGTCTGGTGTATTTCCACAAGTCGAATTACTTGTAATAGCTATCTATTGGTATTTTAAACTCTGCTGGGCCACAGTCTTGTAGTTTAAGTCACAATTATGGCAGGACTGTGTACTACTGCCAGATTTTAAGCCTTAGTCATTTATTATTTGTTCTGTGTATAATTTCCTGTCTGTCCTTTAGTCTTATATAACATCTATGTAAAATTTCATTCCTGCATATGTAAGCTGTATTCTCTTGTTGTAACAATACTTTGAATCTTGCAATTTAAATATGTACTTCTATTGTGTATTGGAGCTTTTCTCCTCGGGCCTCTACTGAAAACGGATATTTATCCAGTTAGACCAGCCCGGTTAACAAATGTAAAATAAATAAATAAAATAATTATTGTATTTTTCTATAAACAGTGTTACTGGCAAATTTCTGCATAGTCTGTTGTCTGAAACTGTAGTAGGTGTTCAATAGTGACAAAATTGTCTCTGCTCCTTCTTGTACTGCATTGGGTTTATATTCTGATTATAGTTTACTTGCTTAAAGTTGCATTATGTGTCTGCCCCATCCCCCACTAACACATTAAGCTAACATTTCTGAAAGTGCTCCAGTGTTGCCTTTATTTGATTGATTGCCTCTCTAGCTAGCCTGCTGTTTCCAGCACAGAGCTATCCCTGCCTAGGGTCTTTTATTCAATATTTTGAGAGGTGTGGAAGGAACTCTCTGAAAAGCCTGCTTGAAAATGTTTTCCCAAGCCTCCCACCCTTTTTTGTGGTGGTTATATAAGGTTGTGTCTCTGGCCTCCACTCCTTATGGTATTCTGATTTCTAATGTCCCCCATTCCCCTTGTTCATAGCTATTGACTGTTGTATAAGCTATTTATGGACTCTTCCCACCCATTGTCTTCCATAGATCCATGATACTGAGTGTCCACCCAGCAAACTAGTGTTGCTGTTGAGTAAACCTACTTTACTACATATTGTTTCTTGCTCATTTCCTAGAGCTCAACAAATTTGGAGTGGTAGCCTGTGTTCCAGAAGTGTTTTACTTGTATCTAGTGTCATCCAGGTGATGTTAAGTACCTTTGATTGCTAAACTGCATGTGTTTAAATTATCTTGAGTGATCACTACCTTTTCCTGGTTTTATATGTGCATTTCACTGTATTTTTGCAAAAAAAAGAAATGTTCTTCCTCTCACTGCTACCACAATAAGACTGTCTCAAAATCACCTTCAGTAAGAGATTTCTGGCTAGCTGTTTAATTGGTTGTGGTATCATTGCACTTGTGGGTCTCTTCTATTTTTACATTAGGAGGATTGTTTGTTTTCATCTTGTGGCAGCAAGTGTTTGCCTGGTCTGTCTGAGCTGGGAAATACAAAAGGACTCAAAGTGTTGTCATTTTATCGACAAGAAGGATCATTAGTTAGTTTTCTGTTTTTTTCTGTGCTGCTATAAATGTTGCAGATTTGTATAGGTTAGCCCTGTATAGTAGCAAACACCTAGAAAACAAATTTCCCCTGTAGAATAGTCCATAAAACTGTACCATGTAAAACAGAAATATACAGAGCAAATACCTTGCATGCTAACAAGCTTAAAGCAGCTAGCTGGACATTGAGTGGCAATACCTACAGATTTAGTATTATTTAGAATGGTGTAAACATTAAAGTTAGTAGAATTTAGTACTGTTTAGCATAACCTGATCAATAAATCACTCTTATTAGTCTGCACCAAAGGAGTGGACAGTATGGATGTGCAATTTCCTAACTTCTCTGTAGCCAACTTGGTAGATATGGGCATCTTGACACAATGCAACAATTGCCTCATGTTTACTAAAAACTACTAAATGATAATGGAGGCTAAACTCTCACATACAAGTGCACATCAGGTTGTTGAAACCGCACACACAACACTTCACGTAGCACACAACATACAAGTAACAAATGCTGAGGCACTTAAAAGCAATTTTCCTAAACAATAAAGATCACCTAGACCACCCGTTGTCAAAGCGATGCCTCAGCAAGCCCAAAGGCTCCCGGAAGAAACAGCACCGAATACTACACATGCTATTACTTCCAGTAGAGCCCCATAAACTAAAGCCTAAGGCAAGCAAACACACTTCTTAGGGCTCTTGTCATAGGGAGACTTCATTGTAAAATATATTGATGCCTTTCTAACCAGGCTGAACAAGGAGATGATAAATGCTAGTTACTTATCTGGAGCCAAGATCTGCCATATCATGCATGCATTCAAGTCATTACACCACAGGTACCAGCATGATTCCGTCATAGTCCATGTAGGTGTAAATAACTTGGGATGTATCTCCCTTGTTTTATGAAGACAAACATTATGAAGCTTTCAGACTGTGTCTCACGCTGGTATGAGCCTGGCACTGAGCAGCATATTAACATCACTGAGGATGATGCTACAATATGAGCAAAAAATGATTGACTGCAACAACTGGCTGTCTTTCTGGTGTCATTCTAAGGGATCCAATATTTCTCAGCTTGGAAGGAAGGACATGGTTAACAGACCACTTTGCTTAGCCAAGGATCATCTGCACTTTTCCCCTCTAGGCTTTCAAACACTGGTTAAAACTTTATCCACCCCTATAGTACCTTTTTTAGGCAATGCCAAAATGACAAACCTACTGACATAGCAAAATCAGCTCAACTGAACCTCAAGGTGTTACTCTCCAAGCCATCATCACACTCGAGAATACAGATAACTGTATAGTTACTGACATATGGTTTAAAGAGGCAGAAAGTACACTGGAAGGCAAGGTTTCTAAGCCCCTTCCACACTTTTAGACCTGTAACTGCACATACAGGTCTATATTAAATCAGTGAACGCTGATTTATCGACCTCATGTAAGTGAAAGCTTACAATCCCGAACACTTAGCACAGCAATTTTTTTTCCAGGGAAAAAATCGCTGTTCCAAAAAAGAAAAAAAAACAAAAAACTTTAAAACATTACATAAAGTGGGGGATTTCACCCCCCACACCCCCCTACTTAAATATACCAACTCTGAGATTGGACTACACTAACGAAAATGGGAAAATAACGAAGGCGGCCAAGCAATTTCTTTCCCAGGGGAAGAATTTGCTTATATGCCATTTCGGTATTTTGCCATTTCGTGCTTTCAAGTTCGATCAAGACGCATTCGAAAGAATGTGTCTTTGATCATATAATAGAGACCCACACAGACAAGGGTTAAAGGTGGTGGTGTCTTAATATACATAAATAACAAAAACACATCTAGGGTGACCAAACAGGATGATACACTGGAGTTCCTCCACTTGCAGATCACCACAGACAAAATCCTGTACCATTTCTAACCAGTTATAGGTCACCTTCCATGTCCCAAGAAGCTCACATTGCATTCTTGGACTTATTGGAGAGACTTACCATCCAACAAAACACCCTTTTCATGGGAGACTTTAATTACTCCTCTATATACTGGGAATCCTACACAGCCTCAAATCTACAGGCACAGAAATTCCTGGATTTCATAAATACAAACACCCTTGACCAAAGAGTGAATATGCCCACGAAAGGCTCCAACATATTGGATCCCATTTTCACAAATATGAGAGAATGCTGTACTCCCTGAATGTCTCATCCTCCCTGGTAACTTCTGACCATAAAGCTGTCTCCATTGAAATCAAAATCAATTCCATAATCCCATTAAAACCTGTAACAGTTCGGAACTATTGCAAGGCAAATTACCTTTTATTACGTAATGGTTTGTCAAAATTGAAAGCCCCTCCAAACCCCGAGAACACAGCAGCCTATGCTGAATTGCTCTCAGAACTTCTGTACAGCCATATAAATAACTGCATAGAGTCTGCTGTACCTACCAGAAGTAAGCCCAGGACTAGCCCAAAAAGCAAACTGCTCTATTGGCATCCCAAATTAAACAGGATATACAACAAAGTAAAAAAAAATTATGACAAAAATCAGGAAGGCTAATTCCCATAAAGATAAACACTCTCTCATCAAACTAAATAGGCAGCTATAAGGGCTAATTAGGTCAAGCAAAGCTAACTTAACTTTGCAGTAAAGATTTACTCCCAGGTGAAAAATAACCATATGGTCTTCTTTTGCTATGCCAGAACCTATGGTCAATGGTGTCACTTTATTCAGCCTGGTGATACAGTGAACCTGTTAGCAGACAAATTCAGTTCCAAATTTACCCCCCTCTCACCACAAACAATCCCACCAAAAAATACCCTCAAAACATAACCCCTCCAACTATAACTAGGGAGCATGTACTGGCTGCCTCCTCTAAGACCAAAAACATGGCCTCAATGGGCTCCAGTAATATCATAGGATGCCTCCTGAGCAGACTAAAATATGACTTATCAGGACCCCTGGTGTCATTATTTAACTATAGTTTTAAAACAAGCTTTATTCCATGTGAGCGGAGGACTGCAATGGTCATCCCCCTTCATAAGGGAGGACCTTCAATAGATCCTGCAAACTACAGACCCATTAGTCTGACAAGCCTTATTTGCAAAGCAATGGAAAGAATTATCATGGAAATTATCAACAAGGACATAGGAGACCTCCAGACACTAGATGCATCCTAGTTTGTCAAAAGAAGGTCATGCTTACTGAATCTGGTGGACTTCTATGAAAAGGTCACGAAAGCAATGTATGAGGGGGAAACTGTGCATACTGCTTACCTAGATATGGCTCCAACATTTGATACAACACCCAACTCGGGCATTGCCAACAAACTTATGAAACTAGGAATAAACCTCTTTATAACATGCTGGGCAGATATCTGGCTCACTGATAAGACCAGGAGGTTAGAACTGATGAGGTGACCTCCACAAAGAGGTTGGTCACTAATGGAGTCCCCCAGGGCTCTGTGCTAGGTGCACTCCTCTTTGACATCTACTTCTCAGATGTCTAAACCAATCTCAAAGGCATCTGGCTAACCAGGTTCACAGATGATTGCAAACTATGGGCAATCACTGAATTCCCCCAAGATGGGAATACCCTTCAGGAAGGTCTGACACAGACAAATGCTTGGTGCCAAAGTCATGGCTTAAAACTCAGTATCAAGAAATGAATACCAAGAAATGCATTATAGTACCTTTTAGGAAGTCGGCCACCATGGGTAACTATGTCATCAATAAATCACCCCTAATAGTTGATTCATTAGGCAGAGAACTGGGAACTCATATAGATAGTAAACTAGCCTTCGACCAACATGTCTCCAATGCAGTAAGAAAATGCTTCTGTCATCATCAGCATCATCATCATCACCATCAACCCCCTTTTTCCCATTTTCTACATGGGGTTGGGGTGTCGTGTTAACTGTTGCCATCTCTCTTGATTCAATGCCACACTCCTGTCTTCTTCAAGACTCATGCCTGACTATCGCAGATGTTCTCTCACACAATCCATCCACTTCTTTGCTGGATTTTCTTGTTTCTTTTTGCCTTTTTCCTGTCTGTCCCAAATCTTCCTCACCAGATTGTCTTCTTCTTTTCTGCACATGTATTCGAACCACAGAAATCTGTTCTGTTTGATCTTGGAGCTGCTTTGGCTTCTGCTCTTATGTCCTCATTTCTTCATCTGTACCACAGTGTGCATCCTACCACCATTCTCAGGCCCTTCATTTCTATTATCTCTAGCTTCCTCATCTGCTCTGCCTTTACTGCCCAGGTTTGTGTACCATACAGTAGTACTAGTCACACCACTATCATTATCAGCACCAATTCATGTTGTACACCTTACTTTTCAGCTTCTTTGGCATTCTTCTGTCATTCATTACACCTGAGACTCTATGACAGTCTGATTCTAGCTTTGACTTTTACATTCAGGCTTCCCTTCTCCTCAACCACCCTCTCAGCTACTTTGATTGCCTCAAAATGCACTTATTTTACTTGGAAACACACAGACTTCTGAGAGGTGATCTTTGTTTGGCATACAAGGCACCTCTTGAACCCCTTGCTCTTGTTTTGATGAACTGCTTGCACATCCATAAAACAAAGGACATCAGAACTAGTAGATTAAAAGACCTAAGTTTTGCTTGCCACAGAAATGGGACATGTTAGAGAGACATATATGTTTTCAGAGAATTCCCATTCTTTGGAACATGGACCCTATCCATCTGAAGCAGAGCTCCTCCCTATTCCTATTTAAGTACAAGTTGGACCAATGCATGGGTAATTAGGAAGTCACCCCTGGTCTGGTGCCCATTTCTCTGCTAGACAGATGCAGTCAGTAAATCACCTCCTTTATATATCAAATGTGTGGGTCACATTTCAGTTGAACATCTAGGCTTATAAGGGCCTTAGTGGTTGTTAGCCTAGTATTCACTATGAACCTATTTGTTGCAGACTTAAATCAAGTAATAATGACAAATAAAAGTTTCAGACTTTGAAATGCTTGATAACACAACACATGTCATATTAGCAACTTTCTAAGATATAAGATCAATATTTAAAATCTGTTCCTGATTTTCAGTCAGAAAGCTGAAATACACTTCTAGGTCATTATTCATTCATTTGATCACAAACAAAAAGGGGATGTATGCAATAATACAAGGGGGTGTAATTAATGATTATGAATGTGTGCATGTGTGTGTGCGTGCGTGTGTGTGTGCGTGTGTGTGCGTGTGTGCGTGTGTGTGTGTGTGTGTGTGTGTGTGTGTGTGTGTGTGTGTGTGTGTGTGTGCTTGCATGCGTGCATGTGTGTGTGTGTGTGTGTGTGTGTGTGTGTGTGTGTGTGTGTGTGTGTGTGTGTGTATAAATACTTTGTTACTGCATTCCATAACAATTATGGTGTAAAGGAAGGAATCAGTTGCAGTAAACAGGAATACCATCATGTGAACAATATTCTTTGGCTACAGTCCTTGCTGTTTTGTTAACAGTGTGTTTACTATCTGGCTATGAATAAACTGAACAGCATAAAGCCTATGAACTTAGTATTAATATTTTAACTATGAATATATTTTTAATTTTGCTTGATTTTTGTAGGCATGTGAGTGTGCAGTGCTCTGCGCTGGGTTGCAATAGTTTGCTGCTACTTAGTGGAGATGAGTAAGCTAATGAGATTCTTCCTGTAATGCAGGGTTTGATTCCTTTAGCCCTTGACTATCTGTGGTGTGACTCTGACCAAGTCATTTCACCGGACAGTGCTAGTGGTCTGCCCCTGGAAAGGGACACTTGCACTCAGTGGGTTGTACCAGACTGTTAGCAAATATATTACACTTGTGTCTTTTGAATTTCTGTATCCTTCATACAGCTTGACGTTAATGAGTTGTCAGATGTATTTTCAATATTTGTCCATTTCAAGAGATGAGAAGTTTTCTGCTGTTCATGTTAAGTCTGTGTTCAATGTGAGAGTGTTTTATTTTACTTAACAAATAGCTGTCAGTGTTTCTGCTGCAAAATTTGAATTTAAACTTTTAAATGAAATCCAGTTCTCCGTGGTCATTGTAAAAGTAAAAAAGAAAATAGTACACAAGCTGACAGGTTTGAAAAATGTTTTATGTTAATCAGGTAGAAGACAGCCAAGTAATGGGATATTGGTATGGTTGTGGGGGGGGGGGGGCATTCCTTTACTCTCCCTGGGGCCCCATTTAATCATGATTTGGCTCTGGTTCTGTGAGACAATCAGTTAGTTATCCATGAACACTATAATAACTGTCCAAGTCTGTCAGTAGTGCCTACATGGGGAATAGTGTCAAATTCCATAGTCAGGTTCATATATGGTGTATGTACTGCATATTCACTATCGACTACTTCAATATTTGTTTAAGAAATTAATGAGATTAAAGAGTTAAGACCTTCCTTTGACAACGCTGAACTGATGAAGGTCCAGGATTAAGAGATTTTCGGTGTCCAGATTAATGAGGTCTGAGATAATATGCTCCATAGCTTTACATATGAAGCTATCAAGCCCTTTAAGTCTATAGTTACCAGGTTCTGTGGACAGGCCACCCATGTGTAGTGGCATTACAGTGGCTGTTTACCATGCTTCAAGAATGTAACCAATGGAGAGGCTTAGATTAAAAAGGTTAAGTAGTAGTTCAGATAAATCATATTTGGCACTGATAATCAGACAAAATGGTATATTATTAGGGCCCATGGATGAGATGTTCTTAGAATTTGAAATGGGAGGGGGCTGGGGCTGTGGAATCTGTTGAATAACTGCAACTGTGGGTGGAGTAAAATTTGTCCAAAATGTGTCAGCTTGGATGTTAGTGATTTCCTTTGGGTTAATGCGTGCAGCATAATTAGGGACTGAATATTAACATTGTTGGATATTAGCTCTTCATTTCTCAACACAATTGAAGTAAGATTTAATGTTAATTTTGGCCTTAGTGGCAATTTTAAGTTCATACTCATCTTTGAGATTCTTAATGGTTCCCTTAAGCTTTTTACTAGTTTGCTTAAATGTGTTTTTAATGTAGGTAGAAAGAAGTCTCATATAAGCATTTATTTATATATGTAATCCACCACAGTGTTTTTTTTTAAATCCTCATCATATTTGGTGTGGATAAGGACTGTCTTATCAATACAACTATTTAAGAGGGAGTAGAAGTCAAAGACATTGGCAGCAGTTATGGTATCCTTCAGAGAAGGATTTCAGTGAAATTTATTTAGGTCATCGAATAACTGAAGAAGGTTTGCTTTTGAGAACCCCCTAAACACAGAGGTATTTAGAGGGGAAGGACCACCACTTTAAAGGAAAAGGTGATTAATTTATGATCTGATTTAACAAGGCTGAATGATACAGAGTTGTGCAAGAAGTGGCCATGTTTGTGAGGACTAGATCAAGGATATTGGGGCCCTTAATGCAATGGTTAACTATTTGTAAAAGAGAGCTAGCATTTATAATGTCAAGGAAGCACCGGGTATGCTGACCACTGGCAGTGTAGGTCAGTCATTTTACCGATGGATAGTTGAAGTCCTCCAATAGAAAGGCATTGGATTTAATGGGAATTTCATTTAATATGTTATGATAACAATCAGGCTCAGGAAAAAAAGGACTTAGAGTGTTTCGATAGCTAGCTATGAACTGGTAATTATTTTTATTTATGGTGATTTGGATGTTTAGGAGTCCAAATGTGGTATTCCAAGAAATCTGTAGGAAGATAATGATATCTTTCACAAACACTAAACCAAAAAAAATGGACTAATGGCACCAAAGAGAATATAAAACTCATTTAATATCACAATTAAAGACAACTGTGATATTAAACGAGTTTTATATTCTCTCTGGCGTTATTAGTCTGTCTTTTTTTAGTTTAGTGTTTGCTATTGCCATTTGCTGTTGACAGTTTGTGCACTCTCTGGTCCATTTTTTGCAAATATATCCTTGAGAAATACTGTTACTCCTCCATGATTGCCAGTAGGTCTGAAGAAGTCATAGGCCCTATATCCATGAACAGAGGGAGTGCTTTCATTGTTTTGAGATAATATCTGTGTAACTACATATACGTGAATGTGTTCAAGTTACAGGAAAGTCTTAAGTTTGGACATTTTTGTTAAGACTCCTGGTACCACATAGATCCACAGTAATGTGTTTCAAATTAGGCTATGCCGGGGCAGCAAGGACTTTCATCAGAATGTGAAAGCCTTAGTAAGAGAGGTGCTAGTAATGCAGGAAGGCTTGTCAGACATTTTTTCCAACCTGACACATACTGGATCCCTCGAGAATGACACTAGCTAAATAACCAATAATTAAAGCCAATTACCTTGTCATTAAATGTCAGCATCATTCTGGGTCACAACAAAATACTACTTAAGATCATTGTCTCTCCTGCCTTGGACACATACATAGATAGCTAGCTGAATAATATCATTCTGTACGTCCCTCTGGGTAGAGTGCCTAAGGTCATTCACCCCACATATATAAATAACAGGACATAGTCATATTAACCTAGATGAGGGATGTTACAGCTTAGATCCTGGCTCCAAAAAGATAATAAGTTAATTTGTTTTTTATATAGTTAATATCAGTAACAGGCAACACTGCAGCATTATCTTCGATATTGCGAGCACTGAGCAATAGTACTGAAGCAGCAAGGCACAACAGCACAATATGATTTAAACTTAATATAATTGCAGTCATAAATCCAAAATTAAACAACAGTAAAATACCAATAAGTTGGAACAGTGCAATGTTATTGAAAGTCAATAACAGAACAATCAGCAGAACTAAAGTGCTAATTTCAGCAGTGTCCACAAGAAGTGTAGTGCGTAAGTTAATAAGATAAAAGAGAGACAATTATTTCACTGTATGAAATAAGGCAATAGTAAAATCAATTACAGTAGTACAATTACGTTGAGAAAAAGAAGGCACTGAATTTTATATCATATACAACAAGGATGAAGAAATTGCCTTCCCTGTTGTAGTATAGGCTCTTTAATTGTATGCCTAATAGGATAAAAATGTGGTTAAAACAGCAGCACACCAAACTGAGCAGGCTTCCTGTTACTAAAAGTCTGTAAAGCTGTGCCCCACCCCTACAACAGAAACCAGTCCATTGTAATGGAGCCAACACCCATGCAGAAACTGGTCAATCAAAATCAGGCACTCCAATCCCTCAATGGAATCCAAGCTAAGGTAGCTTTCATGTGGAAGTCATTGGACGCACCAAAGACTGGAACACTGCAGACATGATCGTGGGAAAGTGATGAAGCCCATGTAGTGCTTGAATCAGCATTTCTTGTCACTTTAAATCACTCCCCCTTCTGGACTCTCAACCTAGAGATCTAAAGGCTAAAAGCCCTGGACAGGAGCTAATGGATAAAACATCTCCTTGGGCAAATCCTTCTTACAGGCTGTACCATTCAGCATAGCACAGCGTTTTGTCACACACACACACACACACACACACACACACACACACACACACAGATCTTCATGTACTGGCCATTCAAAATTCATTTAGGTGACATTAAAAAATTCTAATCTGGGTATCTATAAACTGTGCCATTTGGAGTAAAACTTTACAAAACTCCCCCACCCTTGTCCGATGGTCTGTAGTATTAATTCTGTGCTATATGCTGTACAGTAAAACATGACAGGAAAACTTTAACCTTCTCAATGTGTTGCTGTCTTAATGCAATGAATTACATTTGGAAGAATCAAAGGAGGGTCTAGTTTAATTGTATATGTACAATACAATATAATATTTAACATTTCGGCAGACCAACTGTATGGTAAGTACCATGGCTTTAACAACTGAATTTTCTTTATAACATTATATTTCTATGTTTTATTTATTTATTTTTTGTTTTCAAGCCAAAACTTATAACATTTTTCCTAGTCCCATTGGCAATCAGGATGTGCTCTGTTGATTCATAATAAAAGCTGCTTTGTTGAATGCACATACAAAGGAATACCCCGGATAATTCTTGAATAACAAAATATGGAGGCTAAGAATGTTTTCCAGTCTTATAGAATTTTTTAAAAATGACTAAGAAAAATGTAAAATAAACAGTTGGGCAAAATCTCCTCTTCCCTGTAAGGGAGCACACAATACTAGGTTTTTAGCAGGCATGGGAAGCTGGACCCATTCTCACTCATATCCATCCTAATTTGTATGGTAACCTGTCCTGCTAGTGAATGTTCTTTGGTTAATTAAAAAGGAAAGTAGCAGATGAGTAAAGCAAATGTGCCTGCATACAAAGTGATATTTTTTTTGTTTACTGAAGTGGCAGCAAAGACTTGTGTTTGCAGTTATTATTAGGCAGTTTGTTGCTCGTTAATGCTATTAAAGTGATAGTTCATAGGTTCATAGGTATATATCAGGCGAACAAACACCAGTGCCTTTATAAGCCTAGCCATCAAACCCAAACCAGTTGTGTCCCTAAGTACACGGGCATTTATTAGAAGGGGGAATATTATGTTATGAACTTTCTAAAGGTTTTGTGGGGATGGGGGTATATTAGCTTGGGCATAGTTGCTGTCTGACTCTGTCTATCAGAAACCTTACCAAATAAACTTGGTTTATATGACCCTAACCCTTTACACCTTAAGAAAAAGTTAAAAATATAAACTGCATCATAATGCTCATACACCATACACATATTAGAATGAATGTTACAATATTGTCTTCAAAGGGAAAATCAGATTTATACCATTTGAAAACAGAGCATGATAATAAAAGAAGCACCTAATTTTTCCAGCTGCTGCTTATTTTGAGCCCATGTCTATTTTTTACTTGAATTAAAAATTACTTTTCACCTAAAATTAGTAACAGTTGCCATGTGTCTTCCCATAACGTGTCTGGCAATACCATTAACAGTCTTGTCATTTGAAATGTCTTATAGTGATTAATGTGCAGCGTTTTAGTGCCATGTGCTATGAAACAGGCAAGAAAGTCTGTTTTATGGAGATTCTGAAACTAGTTTTATGTTATAAATTCATATAATATTCAGCTTTTGGTCAAATATAGTTTTTTTTCTCAATCTTAAACTCATTTCAAGAATGTGTCTGGCATATTGAGGAAGTGGTGCTAGCACCATCCGAAGGCCCACCTCCTATTCGGAATGTAAAACTCTGGGCTCTAAAGCTTCACTTTTAGTTAACGTTATACATATTCATCTGTATTTTTGATGCAGGGAAGTATAGACAAATTGATGACTGTTTCTTAGTATATTGTTTCAAGTATTCTAGCAGGAGGTAGACAAATCATTTTGTTATTTCCTTTATCTGGCAATTTAGTGGTATCGCTACAGGTGGCCATAGTGGATTCCCTGATTGTCAGTTATCCAAAGCATGAGGCACTGAGGAACACAATGTCAATTGCTGTTTCCATAGGAAATCATTGATGCTGCAATTTCTACATGAGTGTCAGCAGCCAGCAGTGATTCCCCTCTTTTTTGGGAAATTTTTTCCCTTTTTCAAGTTGGTACAACTGTGGAGTTGATATACATAGGTTCAAAGGGCCCCTCCCACATCATGAGGTACAAGGAGACTTTTCCCAGCAAAAAAAACAAAACAAAACAAAACAAAACAAAAAAACACTTGCAGTCAACTTTTTCACCCTTCTATATTATATAGAAATAGAAATAGAAATAGAAATTCTATATTGTGGGGCATTACTGTTTGCTATTTCTGATGCCTGATAATTTTGTTGTTCGATGTTTCATAAAGGAATCCAATTTAACACCGAGCATTGAGGCTCTCACTCTCTTTTTGTCAACTGTGTGGCTATAAGCAAATGTCTTAGACAGTGCTGCTCTGCCACTTCTGAAGACAGACACTTGTATTTAGTGGGCACACGTGGTTAGCAAAATAAATGTTGTACCATACAAGAATCATGATTGATAATTCATGTGTTACCACTGACATACCTTTTGATAAACTAACAACTAGTAACAACATAATGGGTTTGATGGGACTGACGATAAAAATATAAACAGAAGTAATGATATATACAGAAGCATTAATCAATTTTCTAACTAATCTGTGCAATTAAGTGGCTTAGACATTCTACTGTACTTAGTTTTGATGTTTAGAAAAGTCCTGTTGCATCTTGTTCTGAATGCCCACAAGAAATGATCCCATTGTTTTTTCCGTATGTTCAACATTGCTACAATCATTATGTGTGCGATTCTCCTCTGTTGCTTCCTTGCCTGATCATGAATAGTGGGGGCTGTAACTGTGTCTTGGAATATGACCTGCACTACATACAGCTTATTAAAGCATTACAAATGTCAGAATCAAGTGAAGCTTCTATTTTCGGCCAATGTGTTGTGCATATCAGAACAGAAATGTGCAGAGAGTTCACCTGATTTGCCCTTTAATTTTTAGAAACAAATATATCTAGAGGATGTCTGCAGTCATATAACTGAAATCAGTCTGGTGATTGAAATTAGGCATGGATCACACTTGTAATTTTTGAATAGCTACCTCTTGGCCTGTTCAGCTCAGTATTTTGTCAGAGAAGTATATTTTCTCCTTTTAAGAAAATCTGAGCTGGATTTCCTTTTTTAATTAAAAAGACTATATAAATGAAGAGTTATACTGCATTATTTTCAGAGATTCACAACATATCCTGCTGTTCATTTTTGATTCTAATGATTTCAATATGAAAAACAAAAACAAGACTGGGTTTTTCAAGACCTGGTCTCGAACTGCTCTTAAAATTAGCAGTTGATACTTTGCTTGTTCATGGGTTGCTATGGTAACTAATTGCTTTGTTACTGGAAAGCAAATGTATCCCCACCTGCTTTCTAATAATTCTGCAAACCTGAGTAAACCATGTTCGTGGAATCTTGGAGCTGTCCAACTAAGGATGTCCTGCTGAGTCACATTTCATTTTAATAAACTATAGCCATCTTGTTTTAAAGTGTAGAAATAAAACAAAACTGATTGGCACAGCCATTACCAGCAAGACCAAAACTATTTTCAGATTATTATTTAGTTCTAAGTTTCTGTGTCAGATGAAAAATAGCACCATTTTCAGAACTTCTGCATTTTAATTAGATATAATGTGTGGGACTAACATGCTTTACTGCTTCTCTAACTCCAGGTAGGTGACAGTGAGTCAACATATTTGAATGTGATATGTAGGAGCACACAAATATATCATTCTAACAAATAATCATCTGTCAGTCTTTTATAATAAGTGGAATGATCTTTACAGAAACCAAGAGAAAACCATCTGCAAACTTGTTTTTGCCTTCAAAATTACTTACTGAAACAAAGATTCCATGACTCCGTGGTGCTTGTTTCTAACACTTCATATAACCCATAATTCCATTTCAGAACTGCAACATACTAATAATGGAGTCACATTTGCTTGCTTGTCATTGTGTGGTTATAATGCTAAAGTGACTGTGTGAAGTATTGAGAGTGGCTTTGCAGTCACACACTGCTGTCTGCCGAACTCATTCCTGGAAGTAATCAATTTTATTGATATTTTAAAAATCCAGAGGCTCTTAGTTTACAAACATAGCACAACACATCAGCAGAGAATAAATGACAGAAATGTTCCTGCAAACAAGTGATAAAGTATTGATCACAAGCTCATTTAAATGGCCATTTTCACCTACTGAAAAATCTCTTCAGTTTCAGTCCTTTGAAGTACTTTAAAATGTTACTGACAGCTTAACAAAGCTGTTACACGTAAACCCCTACAGTACTAACAAATGCATTATGAAGTACATTCTGTAATGTGTTCAAGCTCTGTACAAATTGTATTTAATCATTAATATCATCACATTTAATTTTATGCTTTGATATTTTCCCCATAAAATTGTACGTATGTTTAAAAAAACTTTCCTAAACATCGTTGCCCCTCAGATATATGTAAAAAATGAAAGAAAGCTCAGTTATTAGATTTTGGTAATAAAAAGGGTTATCCATTTTAAGCTTAAATGCTTGTGGCCCAGCATTACTTGTGAGCAGTTTGTCATTAAATGATTTGGCTTCACTTGCAAGATATGTAAGATGGCACTGTAGAAAGTGAGCTCAGGCCTGTAGTTAATTCACAGTCTATTAATATTATGATCCTTGTGATAGTACTTTAATAAAGAATTCAGTAAGTTTGTAAACATTGGCCTGAAAAGCAATAAAGGTATATAAGCAACTCATGGTTCATTAATCAAGAATGGAAATTGCTTGATAAATGGATGGCATGCTTTGCAATGAACAATATGGCATTAGAAATTAACAGAGTCACCATTACTGAACTGATAGGGAAACTCTGCAATGACCTTTGAAATGATTTCTTGTACAGGAACAGCGCCCTGACAATGACTCAGATGACCAGGGTTCAGTTGTCGACCTCAGTGCTGAAAGAGTAAATTGGAGGATGGGAAAACTGTGCCAGTTTGCCTCTGTTGGTGTGTGTGTGTGTGTGTGTGGGGGGGGGGGGGGGGGCATGTCCAAGGATGTGCACTCAAATGAGTTCTTCGGTGCAGACCACAGTACCTAACGAGATGTCTATTCCAAGGGTGACAGGGACGTCTGAGGACTTATATCACTTGCAGAGCGGCACATCGCTATGTTTGTTGCATATCCATCATCAAGAGATCTACTTGGCATGTGTTGGGGCAGCACAACCCCCCCCTCTTATGGCTGCCTGGATGATGACTGCACTGAGATTTGCTCTCACCTGGTAAGGAATGAGAAGGAGGAGTTGTAGGGATCAGCTAGGAAGTCAATAGGCACAGAAGGCCACAGGAAAAAAATGTATCCAAATTTCCTTCCTTTGCTTTCAGTGATAATATTACTAACTGGTTTAACATGGGTATCTGCAATCATACCATGCATGCACATATGAGCTCTCTCCTCTCCTTTCTCTCACCTTTACCTATGTCAAGTCACAGGGCTGCAGCAGATTTCCTTACTTCTCAGTGTCCTCATTAGTTCTTCTTTTTTTATTTTGGCTAAGCTGCTTTGACTTAATGTCACCCTCATAACACTGTCATCCTTGTGTCCAGTCAGAACTCCGGTCAGTTCAAGCATATATGGCATCTACTAAATAACAAATGGCTTATACCCTAGAAAATTCCTTATTAACATTGCAGTCATTAAATTAGTGATATTTTGTTGTTCTCTCAGACATAAGCTTGATGTCCTGCTATGGAACAAATTTAATTCTAACTATATATTAACCCTAGAAAGCAGATAGAGCTTCGACATCTTGGCATCTAGTTAGCCCTCTCCCTTTTCCCTAATAGACTTATTTCCTCCAGTCCAAGTTAACCATGCAGTTAATTACGTTATATAATAGGGTTATTAACATGATGCCCTCAGAAGCCTTGGCTGGTACTTCCAAATACATTTATTCTGGTAGGAGTGCTGTCTGCTCATCTTTCTGTAGCTTCTGATAACAACCACCATCATCTGAAAACTATCCTTAATTGGATCTATGTCAGTTTATCGAAGTTCTGAAACTTTGAAATTCATATGGCCAGGACCATATGATTGACGTTTCGGAACTTCAAACATTAAAAAAAAGAAAAAACCCAAAAAACAAACAAATAAATATATAAAAAACAAAAAAAATTCTATTTTTAATGTTTTGCAAGGGGGCAAGCCACCGTGCACCCCCCATACCCCCTGATAATTAAATATGCCAACTCCAAGATCGCACTACATTGCGGAAAAGGAAAAATTTCCCATTCTGCGCTGTACTGTGATCTCCAGTCAAAACATTCAAAATTTCAAAACCCCCACCCCTTGATTGCCTTGTTTCAGCTTTAACAAGCAAAGTTCTTGCAAAGCCACACCACGTACATGCACTGTTTAATCCTGGCTATAGCACCTGATGCTTGGCTAACATGCTTACCCTGGCTGTCTTGTGCTGCTAAATGACTGCAACACTCAGTGTCCTCTTGGTGTCCTTATTACAGTAGATTGGGTTACCTACCCTCCTGCTGGATGATGAGCTGGCAGTGACTTTTAACTTTCACCATCATTGGCAAGTGTCTCAAGGGCTTAGTCAATAGTCATTACTGGGTTTTGTGGGTCACAGTCAAGGCTAAATCACTCTGCATCACAAAACCAGTATTATTTCCATATGTTTGTCTGTATTCAGAGTGTAGATGGACATTAAAATCTTTAATTTTATTGGAACATGTCCAATAAAATCTATATCTCCAATAAATCTATATAGCCTGCCTTTGCTTAACATGTGAATCAACTGCAGAACTGTACATTACTTAATCCTACATATGCAGTTATAAAGATATTCCATTTGTAATATACATGTAATGCATGGAGTGCTGTGATTTTGCTCTGAAAATTAGGAAAAAGATAAAGTTGTTAAGGTTGTCCTTTGTGTCAGACCAAATCTTAACACTGCTTATGGGATGATTAAAAAGAAACTTGTTAAGGGTGCCTTAGAACTGTTAAGACTGGGTCCTGCACTAGGAACTAACAGTGCAGAGTACCAGCCAGAAAAAAGAACAGCAGCAGAAGGCAAAACAACTTTTAAAAGCCGTTAGTTGTTTTGCTCTGGCTCATAGGTCCATAGGCTCATAGATGTATAAGCCTAGCTGTGCAACCCAAGTGTGACCCACAAATTTAATTTTTATAGGGGGTGATTAACTGACTTCTTCTGTCCATCTGAGCATAGGTGCCAGACCAGGAGTGAATTTCCAATTACCCATCCATTGGTCCAAGTTGCTGTTAAATAGGGTTAGGGAGGAACTCTGTTTCACATGGACGAGAATTCTCTGAGAAACATATCTGCTTCTGCAACTTGTCCTATTTATGTTGCAAGCAAAATTTAGGTCTTTTGGTCTAGTAGCTATGATGCTGTTTGTTTTACAAATGTGCAGAAGGTTCATCAAAACAGGGTCCAGGGATGTCTTGTACACCAGGCAAAGATAATCCCTCGGTAGTCTGTATGATACAGAGTAAAGAGACAGGGCTTTGATGTGATGAGCATAGGACATTTTTTTTATTCCCTGTATTCTTTTTGTAAGGAACCTTGGTGGATGTTCCAGTTGCTACATGTGTCTGGTCAGGTACATACCAAAGGGAGCATTATATTCTATGATGGGTCTGATAAAGGCCAAGCACAGTGGTATGATGACCTCTCTGGACCTAGATGCCATGCCCTTAGTTGTAAATTGAGTAACATATAAGAATTTTCTTACTACCTTGGACACATGTTGGTCAAAGACTAGGTTACTGTCTGTATGAATTCCCAGATCCCTGACTAGCGAATTAACTTTTAGTGGTGTTTTATTGATGACATAGTTATCCGGGGTGGCTGACTTCCCAAAAGGAACTATAATGCATTTCTTGATATTGAGTTTTAAGCCAAGCTTTTGCACCAACCTTTTGTCTGTGTTAGATCTTTTTGAAAGCGGTTATCATCTTGGGTGCATTCAATGACTGTTCCCAGTTTGCAATCATCTGCATACTTGGTCAGCCAAAGGCCTTTGACACTGGCTGTGACCTCCAAGAAGTAGATGCCAAAGTGGAGCATGCCCAGCACAGAGCCCTCAACAACTCCACTGATCACTGACCTCTTTGTGGAGGTGGTCTCACCAATCCTAACCTCTTGGGTCCTATCTGTGAGCCAGCTAGCTATCCAGTATGTTGTAAAGGGGTTTATGAAAGTTCGGTAGCAATACCCAAGTGGTGTATTATATCAAATTCTTTAGTCAGATCTAGGTAGGCAGTATGTACCACTTTCCCCTCATTCATCACCTTGGTAACCCTTTCAAAGAAGTCCACCAGGTTCAGTAAGCATGACCTTCCTTTTCCAAAGCCAAACTGGGATGGATCCAGTGTCTGGAGGTCTCCTTTGTCCTTGCTGATAATTTTGATGATAATTCTTTCCATTGATTTGCAAATAAGACTAGTCAGAAGAATGGGTTCGTAGTTTTCAGGATCTGTTGAAGGTTCTCTGCTATAAAGGGGGGTGACAATCACAGTCTTCCATTCTCGTGGTACAAGGTCAGTTTTAAGACTATAGTTAAATAGTTACTAAAGGGGTCCTGATTAGTCATATTTTAAACTGTGCAGGAGGCATCCTGGGATATTATCAGGGCCCATTGACACTGTGTTCTTGGTTTCAGTGAGCACATCCAGTACATACTCCCTAGTTATAGTTGAAGGGGTTATATTTGCGGGTATTTCTTGGGGTGACGGGGGGGGGGGTAAGGCCGGGACTGAATTTCTCTGCTAAAAGATTCGTTATGTCACCAGGCTCGGTGAATGTGGCACCATTAACCACCAGTTCAGCACATTGCTGTGTGTTGCCCTTGAGGTTTCTAACATAGCTGAAGAAAGTCTTATGGTTTTCTTTCTCCTTAGAAGCTATCTTAACCTCAGTGTTGACTTTGTTTGACCTAATTAGCCATCTTAGTTGAATATTTAGTTTGATGAGAGGGTTTTTATCTTGATGGGAATTACCCATCCTGACTTTTGCCATAATTGTTTTTCCTTTTGTTGTATATGCTGTTTAATTTGGGATACCACTTGGGTGGTTTGTTCCTGGGGCATGTTCTGGGCTTACATCTGTTAGGTACAACAGCCTGTATGCAGCAATTGACATGGTTGTACAGAGTTTTTGAGAGCAATTCACCATAGGCTGTTGTGTTCTCAGCATATGGAGGAGCATTGAATTTTGACAAACCATCAGGTAATGAAGGGTAATTTGCCTTGAAATAGTTGCCAGCTGTTACTGGTTTTACTGGGGGTTGCAGAGTTGATTTATGATCGGACCTTACCAGGGAGGACAAGACATTGGGATTAGTGCAACATTATGTACGAGGTCCAGTATGTTGGAGTCTCTAGTGGGCATTTTCACTATTTAGTCAAGTATGTTTGTATTTACAAAGTCAAAGAATCTCTGTGCCTGTAGATGTGAGGCCATTTAGGATTCCCAGTCTATAGTGGGATAATTAAAGTTTTTCATGAGTAGGGTGTAAGATTGGAATGGTAAGTGTCTTCAGCCGATCCAAGTATGCATTGTGAGTTTCTTGGTCATGAAGAGTGACCTATAGCTGGCTAGGATGTTGTTAGAAAAATATGTATTTGAACATGTATAAAGTGCTAGTTTAAAAGCAAATAGTATATAATGCATTTTATTCTATTTACAATATGGCAATAAGAATTATTTTACATGTAATTGCTTGAAGCTTTGGAGCTGCAGTGTATTTGAACTCTGACCCTGGCAGTAGCCAGCTCAGCAAGCTTATGTTTTTCACTAATGATTATCTGCTGGGTCAGGAAAATTAAATGTATAAAGCATTGAATATTCTTATTCCTTCCTCTGAGATAATTGACCTTGTGAATGTATCAGAGATAAGACACAGCTGCTAAAGTAAAAGTTGTTACAAGAGTGAACCGACTATTGTATTCAAGCTAGCCTGAGACCTTGGAAGAGTAACATTTACAGAAAGACATTATAACGAACCAGGTGCTTTGCAAGGCTGTATTATTCCCATGGAAAACTTTTAAAATGTATAACATCAGCTTTTTCTTATGAATAGAATATTGTAGACCATAGTGATGTAGGTGCCCTGTGACTAACCACGTCAGTAAGGTGGGCACAGCCTGAATGTAAGACTATATAAAATTGTGTATTTCCTGCATCATGTCAGACAAAACTCTGTACTTGTATGGTTTTTTGCCTCCTGGTGTACACTAGTAAACTTTTGCATCTGAGCCTCCTGTGTTGTTATCATTTGTTTTTATTTGACAGTTTGGTCCTCCTTGAACCGGAATTCCCTTGGTAAGCTGCAGATCAGAGTGTATCGGTGGTTGAATACTGCGCAGGAGAAGTTACCAAAAGGGTTCTTCTTGAAACACAAAGACCTCCGACTGAATTGTCGTCTTGAGAGGCTGGCCACTTTCTGATCTGCGTCAAGAGCGGTCTCGAACTGGTCGACCCAGGAGGCTCAGGTAGGAAAATATTTGCCTTTTTTCTGTTTTAGATCAGGGACTAGGTTACAGTAAATGTCATTGTCAAAGATTTGTTATACAGATCAGGGACAAAAGGAAATTACTGTATATTTTGTCAGAGATCAGGGAAACAGAATAAGGTAGACAGTTACTCTAGATAAACTGTGTAAGGAACTGAAATACCACGTGGTGAAAAGGGTTACGTAACATTTTTTAGAATGGGAAATCAGTGCACTAAAAAATCGCGAGATCCGCCCCTAACTGATGACGCAAAATATATGCAATTACAACGGACTGATAATGTAAGGTATTATACAAAATGGGTTAATAAATACGGATTTGATGGTAAATTAAACAAGATTTCATTAGTTAAACTTTTAAAACAGCTTAAATCTGACAAAGAAGGTCAGGCAAAAAAACAACAGCAATTAGGCATTCCTCAAGCACACAGGTGGATTGAGGAAGTAAACCAAAGGGAACAGAAAACTAAAAATGCAAAAACATTATTTTTAGACAAAGAGGATAATAATACAGTAATAGCGATGGCCCCTCCCCCTCCGCCCCCTCCAATGCCTTTTTCAGGATATGAAGCAGGAGGACAAGCTGGTCCACCTCCATGTTATCCTGAAGTTACAAGAGTACTAAAACCATTTGTTAGAGATCCTATTGAAACTAGGTCCCGGACACGTAAAACACTTGGGGACACAGACTTATATCAAATAGGGAAAAACACACTAGAAGAGAGTGAGGAAGAAATCTGTCCACTGATCGAGGTACCAAATCCTCAGGCAGGACAGGAAGGGCAGGACCCAACTCTTCTAGTATATAGACCATGGACACCGGAAGATATTCGGAAAGCTACAGAGGGAATCCCTCATCCAAAAGTTAATTACACAAAGTTTTTACAAGATTTACAAGGTATGAGACTAAGTTACCACTTGAATGGGGAAGAAGTAGTAAAGGTAGTTAGACAGATTGTGGGTCCAGACTGGCACATGATTTGTGGCACCTGGAATCCTCGTAATGCAGAGCTTAAACCACTCCCACATAGTGACGCAGAATTAGACAACAGAGTCAAAGGTCTTACAGACCGAATTTCTGAAAAATGGAAACCTAGAGCAGATTGGACTTGCATTAATCAATGCATACAGCAAGAGAATGAAACTGTAGATGGGTACTATGGTAGATTATTGGAATGTTTCAATAACCATAGTGGTATGGCTATTCCTAAAAATCAGACACATGATACCTCATATGAACAGCAACTGAAAAATGCGTTTTTGAAAGGTTGCATTGCACCTATCAGTAGCTTTATTACAAAGCATATGATAGATCATCGAACAAGTAGGCTACAAGCCTTACTTGAATATGCCAGACATGCTGAAAAACACTTTAATAGTAAAAAGAAAAAGAAGACACAAGTCTTCACAGCTGAAGACGGAGCAGAGGTCTTTGTAGTACAGTCAGGTAAAAAGGGTAAGAAAAATACCCAGGGAAATAGACAATCTGACAAAAGGTCAGAAGATTTTGAAGAGAGAAAAAAAGAAAGGTGAGTGCTTTAAGTGCAGCAAGAAAGGACATTTAGCAAGGGATTGCAGGCTAAATAAAAAGGTGACTACAGAAAATAAAGGTGATGAGGACTGACTATATAATAGTGATGAAAATCAGAAATCATCAGGGAAGGAAAACAAACAAAGGGCAAACGTAAATGTAGTGGAAGGAACAGAGGAAGTGCAAGCAGATGTAGAGGATAAAGAAAGTGAAATTTTAGATTTGGCATTACTGAGCTTGGAGCTCTATTTGGCAGACACAAAACCGGAAGTTACACTTCTGGTGAAAGGAAGGAAAGTGAAATTCTTGTGTGACTCAGGAGCGTCACGAACTTTGATACACCCTTCAAAGTTACCAGAATATTCTGAATCACCTGAATATATATTAGTGAAAGCAGCAAATGGACAGCTATATAGGGAGCCACTCTCCCATGATATAGCAATAACTGACCCTGTTTCAGGCATGACTCAGAAAAGTAAAATTGTAGTTTCTGCAAAATGTCCAGTAAACTTACTGGGAAGAGATCTTATGCAGATATTTGACATAGCGGTAGTTCCCACTATGCAAGGTATGGAAGCACAAAGACAAATGGATACTTTTGTGGTGCGACCGGAGGGTGAAACCTTTTACTGGTACAGCCAGGACCTAGTTACGACTGGTCCAGGGGCAGTAACTGGAGAACTGATGAATGTAGCCATCAGTAAGGCCCCCTCCTTTGACACTGACCAACAGCATTTGTTACATTGTACTCTATACTACTGTAGCATGCCAGGACCTAATAAAGAATATGAGCAAGAGTTGTTCAAAAATCCTGCTAACAGATTAGTATTACGAACCTTGTATTGGGATACTGAGGGAAACAGTGTGGTAAGCTGTTCACTACCTCAGGAATTCATGACACCGTACAAATCTAATTGACTACCACATGTCAGCTTGACAAAGAATAAGGATGTGAGATGGGCAGACTTAGGAGAAAAAGTAACAAGATGGGAAAAACAAACTGATTTAGAATTATCAGAACAGGGAATACAAAAACAGAAATTGAATTGGCTAACACAGACACATCCAGCTGTACACTTACAAACTAGTGAAGACAGCTGATTAGCATTCTTATTAGAAGAAGAAAAAAAAGCCTTGTGTGATATACCAGATATTCTTTGGTCAACAGGTAAATCAGATGTAGGACTTATTCAAACAGCAGGACCAGTAACTATTACACCAAAATCAGCATTTAGACCACAAAAAAGATAATACCCCTTGAGGAAAGATGCAGAGCAAGGAATCAAGCCTATAATAGCAGCATTACTCAAGGAAGGAGTACTGGTAAAATCTCTTGATCCACCATGTAACACCCCTCTATTTCCTGTTAAAAAAGCAAACGGGGAATGGCGGATGGTACAGGATTTACAAGCTGTAAACAATGCAATAATACCCAGAGCACCTACGGTGCCAGACCCACACACCTTGTTGAATGATTTAAAACCACAACAAAATATTTTACTGTGGTAAATATAAGCAATGCTTTCTTTTCAATACCTATACATCCTGATAGCCAGTATTGGTTTGCATTTACATTTCAGGGTAAAAGATATACCTATACTCGGCTACTGCAGAGATATTGTGAAAGTCCAACGATATTTGCACAAGAAATGGCAAGCAACCTGGCAGGGTTTACTCCACCAGGAGGTAGTCAGATTCTACTTTATGTAGATGACATCGTGCTAGCAGCCCCTACCCAGCATCAATGCAGGGAGGATACGATAGCATTATTGAAATTTTTAGCAGCACAAGGACACAAAGTAAACAAAAGTAAGTTACAACTTTGGAGAAAACAAGTTAGATACCTAGGATATGTAATATCCAATGAAGGTAGAATATTAGATGAAGACAGAAAAACAGCGATTTTACAAGCACCTAAACCAGCAACCAAGAAGGAAATGATGTCCTTCTTGGGAACAACTAATTTTTGTCAAAGCTGGATATCAAACTATGCTTTAGAATCTGCTCCACTGGCTGATTTAATATATAAAACACCAATGGCAGCACAAGATGTATTACAATGGACACCTGAAGCAGAAGCAGCTTTCTGCAGACTAAAACAATTGATAGCTTCATCACTAGTTTTAGGACTTCCAAATTACCACAAAAGATTTTTTCAGACCGTAGATTGTAAACAGGGATACATGACATCAGTTTTGACGCAACAGCATGGGGATAAGCAACGCCCCATAGCTTACTATTCATCACAGTTAGATCCAGTGGCACGATCATTGCCTCACTGTGTGCAAGCAGTAGTCGCAGCTGCAATGGCAGTACAGGCTTCGGCCTCAGTGGTGTTGTTCCACCCTCTCACATTGAGAGTGCCTCATGCAGTCGCGATAATTTTACTGCAAGAGAAAATAGCATATCTATCTCCTGCTAGACATCTTTCATGTATGACCATACTGCTGAGCCAACCTCATATGGTAATTGAACGTTGTACAACATTAAATCCATCAACGTTACTTCCAACTCCTGTGGATGGCACACCACACAATTGCCTGCAGGAAATTGAGCAAATAACTTTGCCCAGACAAGACCTTACTGATATGCCCTTGGATGATGCCGAGGTGACATTTTATGTGGACGGTTCATGCAGAAAGGGTCCTACAGGGAAAAATCTAGTAGGGTATGCAGTAGTCACAGATACAGAGATTTTAGAAGCCCAACCCTTACAGCATAACCTGTCTGCTCAAGCAGCAGAACTGATAGCCTTAACACGGGCTTGTACTCTAGCGAAAGATAAATGTGTGAACATATATACTGACAGTCAGTATGCTTTCTCTACAGTGCATGTTTTGCACAACAATGGAAAAATAGGGAATGATAACATCTACTGGCAAACCGATTAATCATGCGCAACTTATTTTGAACTTGTTAGATTCCATTCAGTTACCTACTAAAGTAGCTATTTCTAAATGTTTAGCTCATACAAAACAACAGGATGCAATTTCAAAAGGAAATGCAAAAGCTGATGCAGCTGCAAAGCAAGCAGCCTCAGACTCAGAAACTTTACTTTTAACCGAGGAATTACAACCCTCTGAGATTTTAGATTTAGAAATGTTAAAAACAATGCAGACATTAACTACAAAAGCTGAGAAACAAAAATGGGAGAAACGAGGTGCAATCCTCGAAAATGGACTGTATATCTCCAAAGAGAAAAAACCAATATTGCCGTCTAATTTATTTAGATATGCAGCTTTGTTGAGCCATGGGCAGTGCCATGTCTCAACAGGGGGGATGGGACAGTTAGTAAATCGAATATTCCAAACATATGGATTTATAAACTTCACACAAAAATTTTGTGCAGCATGTCATATCTGTAACAAACATCATGCACAAGGAGCATTCAAACCCAAGCAAGGGAGTTTTCCTATACCACCATATCTGTTCCATACTATCTGTATGGATTTCATAGAACTAAACAAATGTGAAGGGAAAAAATAACAAATAAAACTGTTTTGCAGTTGAACTCTTTTTCAGATAAAAGACAGACCAGACCATTGGAAGCAGTGCTGACCCCAGGGTCCTGGGTTTGGTTGAAGGTCACGAAGAGGAAGAATTGGGCGAGTCCAAAGTGGGAAGGACCGTACCAGGTACTGTTGGCGACGCCTACTGCAGTCAAAGTTGCTGAAAGGTCGTCCTGGGTCCACCTGATGCACTGTAAACCGGTAAAGAATTTTCAGCTTGATAAACATTTTGTGACTGACACACAACAAAGGCAGGATGTCCAAGAGCGAAATGAGTAAAAATACAGATCAACCCCAAAGATGTTGTTTAATCATCTTGCTAACTATGCATTTATTGACTATGATTGTGATGACTTTCCTTTTGTTGTGGTTCTTCCTACATATAACCACACAAGTGAAAGTGGAAAAACGTGATGAACTGTCTATAGACTGGCATCCAAACTTTAACACATACCTAGCTATGAAGCGTGTATATGTAGAGACGATGAACATTTCAAATTGCTGGGTTTGTACTGCCATACCAACAGCATATGGAGGACTGTTGATGTCCGCTGTCCCCTTGGGGATAAATGAGACTTGGGAAAATTTACTTTTTGATACAGGTTCTGTAAGATCACAGGACAAAATTGCATTGTATTTGCCTATTACATAGAGGGGAATTGTATGTTTCTATAAGAATAACACACTCCAAGTGGGTTGGAGTAACTGTAACATAACTATATCTTATAAATGCTATATTAAAGCCAAAGATAAAGGCACTATTTGTAACGCAAATTATGATTCATATTTGAGCCTAATGAAAACAACATTAAGTGAAGTGCAGAGAAATCCTGTCTTGCATAAACAATTGTCTGTTATAGACAAGAAAATGTTTCATTCAGAATTAACCCGCATCAGTACCAAAGTAGAAAACTGTTATTTTGTTTGTGGGAAAAAAGCATACAAATGGCTACCTGAGAATTGGTCCGGCAGTTGTTTTTTGGGTTATCTGGTTCCAGCTATAAGGCATACTGCAGAATTACCTCTAGGTAAGATACAAAATGTAAGAGATGTAGCCCGAAAACCTGAAGATCCTATCGGAAAACCTGTAAATCCAATGGGAAAAATCGAAGCTGGTTGGAAGAACCATCATTCCATGAAAGATAAAGAAAAATTGACTCATATGGACTTGAGTGACAGTGTTATATCCTGGGCTGGGATATTTCCAGCATATGGAGCAGTCAAATCGATCTGAGAGTTGAGAAAACTGTCGAAGCTTCTCGAAGTAATGAGTAACGCAACTTTTTCTGCTCTCGAACTAGTGACTGATAAACTGAATGCAATGAAAACTGTTGTGCTACAAAATCAAATGGCTCTTGATTAATGATCACCTAGAGGTAATACAGCAGGTATCGGCCATGACTGAACCAGGCCCAAACCCACTGACGAACTTTTTCCAGAGTCTGTTTGGTGGGTGGGGTTCTATCCTAATGAATGTTTTGATTGCTATTTGTGTTGGTCTGCTCCTGTTAGGAGCATGTGTCTGTTGTGGGATCCCCTGTATGAAAAGATTAGTCAAAGATTTTGTTGATATATCTGTAACTGAAACTTTGTACCAAGACATTGAATTGGAACTATTGATTCCAGACGAAACTTGTTCCGAAATATAAACTAAATGACTTGCCTAGTTAAAGGTCCTTAAAGGAGAAGGCTAGGAGACGATATAACATTGTTTATGTTTCTGAATAGAATAAAAAGTATTAAAAGGGAGGAAAATGTTAGAAAAATATGTATTTGAACATGTATAAAGTGCTAGTTTAAAAGCAAATAGTATATAATGCATTTTATTCTATTTACAATATGGCAATAAGAATTATTTTACATGTAATTGCTTGAAGCTTTGGAGCTGCAGTGTATTTGAACTCTGAACCTGGCAGTAGCCAGCTCAGCAAGCTTATGTTTTTCACTAATGATTATCTGCTGGGTCAGGAAAATTAAATGTATAAAGCATTGAATATTCTTATTCCTTCCTCTGAGATAATTGACCTTGTGAATGTATCAGAGATAAGACACAGCTGCTAAAGTAAAAGTTGTTACAAGAGTGAACCGACTATTGTATTCAAGCTAGCCTGAGACCTTGGAAGAGTAACATTTACAGAAAGACATTATAACGAACCAGGTGCTTTGCAAGGCTGTATTATTCCCATGGGAAAACTTTTAAAATGTATAACATCAGCTTTTTCTTATGAATAGAATATTGTAGACCATAGTGATGTAGGTGCCCTGTGACTAACCACGTCAGTAAGGTGGGCACAGCCTGAATGTAAGACTATATAAAATTGTGTATTTCCTGCATCATGTCAGACAAAACTCTGTACTTGTATGTTTTTTTGCCTCCTGGTGTACACTAGTAAACTTTTGCATCTGAGCCTCCTGTGTTGTTATCATTTGTTTTTATTTAACAGATGTAGTATGGGATTTTGTCTGTGGTGATTTGCACTTAGATGATCTGTTTGACCAATGTAGAGGCATGCTTGTTATTGATGTATATTGGGTCACCTCCAGCTTTAGCCCTTGTCTACTCAACTACAAATATGAAAGTGCTGAAGGAAACCTTGTACTTCTGAGGTACTCTCTGATACTATAAACCATGTCTGGAGAATATAATCATCTGTGCAGTTTCTGAATGTGGGACAGGTTTAGACCATCCCTGGCAAAGCAACACGGTCTGTTAACCATGTCCTTCCAAGCTGACAAATAATGGACCCCCTTAGGATCACACCAGAAAGACAGACAATTGTTAAAATCAAACATCTTTTACTCATATTCTGACATCATCCTCTGTGATTGTAATATGCTGCTCATTGCTAGGCTCATGCCAGCCTGAGACACATAGTCAGATAGCTCCATAATGTCTCTCTTCACATAGTCTAGAGAGGTACGTATCAGGTCGTTTACACCTGCATGGATTATGATGAGATCATATTAGTACCTGTGGTGTAAGGACTTGAGTGCATGTGTGATTTGTTGGATCTTGGCTCCAGATAAGCAACTAACCATTATCTTCAAACTGTTCAGCCTGGATACAGGGGCAACAGTATGTCTTAGAATGGACTCTCCCATGATTAGAGTCCTGGGAATTGTCTTTGCTTGCCTTAGGGACTTTGGATGTGACCGCATATGCGGTGTTAGTTGTTTTCTCTCAGTGCCTTTGGGCTTGCTGAGACAACTTTGACAATGGACAGTCGAGGCAATATTTGTTGTATAGGAAGTTTGCTTTTAAGTATGTCAGTATATGTTAGTATATGTGTGTGCTGTGTGCTATGTGAGATGGGTGTTGTGTGATTTTAACAACTTCACTTGCGCTTGTATGCGAGAGTTTTGCCTGCAGTATTATAGTAGTTTCATAGTAGTGTACTAGGCTATCTGCCCTGGGGCATTTACAAGCCTAGCCAACAATGATGTGGCTTACGCCACCCCGTATTATATAGTTGCGCCTCTCTAGTAGTGACACATGTGGGACCCCATTATTTAGTAAACTATACCTCTGTCTAGTAGTGACACTGAGGTGACTCCCGGGGTAAACTTATGATCTCCCATCCATGCATCGAGATTTTTCTTGAACAGTGCCAATGAAGGGCTCTGTCTCACATGAACTGGGATTTTGTTCCAGAGTACGGGTAACCTCTGTGTTATGAATCTATCCCTCCAGCATGTTTTATTCATATTTGTGCAGAGGTTGAAATCTTTAGCTCGCGTGGTTCTTGTGGATCTGGATTTTTTGAGATGGAGCATGTCCATCAGTTCTTGGTTGGACATGGCCCTATATGTTAGGCACAAATCACCTCTGAGCAGGCGGTATGCTACTGAGTAGAGCTGGAGTTTCTTTAATCTAGCTGGATAAGGCACATGTTTGAGACCCATGATCCTCTTGGTGAGGTACTTCTGGGGTCTTTCCAGTTGTTGCATGTGCCGGGTGAGATACATCCCAAATGGAGCATTATATTCAATCATGGGCCTGACAAGGGAGGAATATAGAGGTACAATGACCTCCTTTGATCTGGATGAGAATTCCTTCATGATGAGATGGGCAAGGTAGAATGTCTTTCTGACCACTTTGGCAACATGGTTGTCAAAGGAGAGGTCACTATCGACTTGAGTCCCCAGGTCTCTGATTACTTCTTCCGTAATCAGTGGGTTATTGTCTATGTGATAATTTGTGGGTACTTTGTTTTTCCCAAAGGGATGACTATACATTTTTGGCGTTAAGTTTGAGGCCATGATTCCGGCACCAGTTGTCTGTTTCAGTGAGACCTTTCTGTAGGATGTGTGTGTCAGCAGGTGAATCAACTATGGCACCCAGTTTGCAGTCATCTGCAAACTTTGTCAGCCATAATCCTCCCATATTTGCTTTCACATCCGAGTAATTGCCGAATAAGAGTGGTCCCAAGACTGAGCCCTGTGGGACACCACTCGTGACTGGTTTTGAGTCTGACATGGCTCCAGCAATTTTGACCTTATGGGTTCTGTTTTTAAGCCAGTTTGCTACCCATCTTGTGACATATGGATTTACATTTAGGCTGCTGAGCTTGTCTATGATGCCAGAGTGTGGTATCGTGTCAAAGGCTTTAGCCAAGTCCAAGTAGGCAGCGTGGACAGCCTTGCCCTCGTCGATGGCACTAGTGACTGTCTCGAAGAAGTCAACCAGGTTTAAGAGGCAGGATCTGCCTTTTACAAAACCGAACTGGGTGGGATCAAGGGTCTGCAGATCTCCAATATCGCCATTTATGAGTTCCATGATGATTCTTTCCATAGCCTTGCAGACCAGGCTGGTCAGACTTATGGGGCGGTAGTTACCAGGGTCAGTAGAATTTCCCCCTTTGTGGAGTGGGACCACTGTTGCTGTGCACCAGTGTTCAGGTACATATCCTGTAGTGAGGCTAAGATTGAATAGCGTTTTTAGGTGCGGGTTTAGTTCATCTTGAAGTTCACGTAACACGCAACCGGGGATACCATCGGGTCCCATAGATGCTGTGTTTTTTACTTTGTTGAGTGCTGATTTCACCTGTATGTCTGAGATGACAGGTAGGTTGCATTCAGCAGGGATAATTACTTCATCTTTAGGGGGTGAGGGAGGGGAGAAATTTGCACTGAACCTATCTGCCAGAATATTGGCAATGTCGATAGGGTCAGTGAATTTTTTGTCGTTGTGTACCAACTCAGAGCATATCTGAGAATTTCCTCCCAAGGTTCTGACATAATTGAAGAAGGCCTTGTGATTGTCTTTGGTATCCTTGGCAATCTTTCTCTCAAAGTTGGCTTTAGATGTTTTTATGAGAGAACGTAGTTTTTTACTTGTGCTGATCAGGGAAGCCTTTCCCTTGTGGGATTTGGCTTTGTCCTGCAGTAGCTTCCTTCTTTTGTTGTACAGTTTGTTTATAGCCAGGGTCCACCAAACCGGGCGTTTTCCCTTGGTGGAGAGGGTCTTGGTTTTAGTTGGGATTGCTTGATCCATGCATTCTTGGAGATGTCCGTAGAAGGCTGTTGTGTAGGATTCAGCATTTTGGGATGTGGTTTCCATTAACCCAGTAGGCTTAAAGGATATCATTTCTGACTTAAGGAGTGTAAAGTCAGCTTTTGAAAAATTTTTCACTGTAGTCTTTTGTTCTGGGGGTGGGGTGGGATATGTACATCCAACGTGATCAGTTTATGGTCAGATCTTACTAGTGAGGGGTTTATATCCGGTGCGGAGCATTTGGACCCCATGTTTGTGATAATCAGGTCAAGTATATTATCTCTCCTCATAGGAGAAGTGACCAGTTGCTCCATAGCATTTGAGTTAATGAATTCCAGGAATCTTTGGGCTAGGGTGTTAGGGCTAGAATAGTGGGCCCAGTCTATGTTGGGGTAGTTGAAGTCACCCAATATGATGGTGTTTGGTGTGACATTCATATCCTCCAGTGTTTTCAGGAATGCTTGATGGGATTCCTGGGATTGGGAGGGTGTTCTATAACATGCGACCAGTTGTATGGCAGTTTTGCCTATGGTGAGTAAAACTTGTATGGTTTCTGATGCTTCATGGGTAGCCACCAATCGAGAGGTGTAGGTGTCCTTTATGAAAATGGACACTCCTCCCTCCTTGTGGTTCGGCCTGGAACTTGAGGCCGAAAAGCATGATATGAGGTATAGCCTGGTAGTGCTGGAGTGCTCTCAAGAGCCTTGAACCAGGTTTCAGTTACTGCACAGACATCGATGTTCTCCATACTGAGAAGTGCTTCGAGTGCCTGCATCGTGAGATTTAGACTTCTGGCGTTGAGCAGCATTACCCTTAATTTTTTTCCATTTTTGTTTTTTACGGAGGCTGATTTGTCTTTTGAGCATTGCCTAAAAAAGGCACTATGGGGGTGGCAAGAGCCTTGGCCAGTATCCGGAAGCCCAGTGGTGACAGGTGCAAGCCATCCCTTGCAACGGCTTGTCCAGCATGTCATCCCAGGCTGACAGACATTGGATCCCCTAGAATGACACCAGTGATTAAGCCAATTGTTAAAACTGATCATTTTGTCTTTGTACTGAGGCATCATTCTTGGTGAAGGCAGGATGCTGCTCAGGGTCAGGGTCATACCAGTCTGGGCTACATAATTGGAGAGCTCCTCAATGTCTCTTTTCATGTAGTCCAGGGAGGTGCGTCTCAGGTCATTCACACCAGCATGGACAATGACTGCATCATACTTGTACTTGCTTTGGAGTGAACTGAGTGCGTGTGTAATGTGGCGGATCCTAGCTCCCGATAGGCAGCTCACCGTTACCCTCTCCTTATTCAGCCTGGTAAGTGGAACGTCGGTGTGTCTGACTATAGAGTCACCTATTACTAATGTCTCTGGCATAGTGTTTTGCCTTAGGGGCTGTGATTGTGTGACACACCTGTTGTTTGAGGTATGTGTTGTAGGTGTTAAGTTTTGTGGGGGTGTATTTCTGGGTGTCTGCTTTGGAGGCCTCTGTTGTTTTGGTAAGTTTTTTATAAGAGCCTCCGAGTATGTCTTTGTGTTCTTATGTGTTTGGTTTGTAGTGGTGGTGGTTTTATGTGTGACCGGTTTTGCTTCGTGTGGGTACCTTCTCCTCCTGTCTGGTCTTGCCAGTCCTGAGTTGAGAGAGTTCAGCCTCCAGTCTGGCTATATAGTTGCATCTCTCACAAGTATTTGTGTTAGTAGGAAGGAGGAGAGGGTTGTCTGTGTACATGAGACAATTGTAACATTGTCTTAAGATTCCCAGGTTACCCAGCTGAACAAGAGAGGATGCTAGTGGTCTACCACTCGACATACTAGAATATTATAAGGAGTGCTGTGCCTTTAAGGGAAGTGGGTATTCACAGGGGGTAGTGGATGGCTGTAGTGCTTACTTTAGTATAAGAGTGCTTACTTTATTATAAGAGTGCTTGCTAAGACTAGAAGTCCCGAAAACAAGTGCTAATATATACAGCAAAATAGACTGAGTAGAGCTTTCTAAGTGAAAAATTGAAGAGCAGACTTGGCGGAGCCAGAAATAGTTTAAACCTGTATAACCGCTGCTGCGCTATGTGCCCAATCACAAAACGCCCTGAGGCGGATTTTTATACAGGGAACTTGAAAAGAGCTAGAAATGGTCCAAAGCAACCAATAATTTACAGCTCAAGTGCTGAGGTCACTTCCCCCAGGGACAGATAGGCTGCTCAAGGCTCCCCACTCCCACTGGTGAGCTCAGAAACTTCCTTCTATCCAAATAAGGCAATGGCCAACACAGGAACTACACACAGCCCAGAATACAGCAAAGCCTGTATACTGGTCCAAACTAGTCGAGCAAAGGCGGGAAAACAAGGAGTATTTTTTTGTTTTTGTTTTTCAGGAAAGCACACAGAAATGCAATTAAGCAAACAGTAAAATCGATTTACACAGGCTAGCACACTTTAGTGGGTAGCCTCAGCAGTTAAATTAACAAAAAAACAGTATTAATTGACCAGAGTCGTCCAAAATGCTACTTTTAAGTGCAGATACTTCAGAAATCAGCAGATAGACACAAAAACAGTTATAGCTAGTTAAATGAAAGCCAGAGAGGACAATGCAGATAAAAAAGCCAAAAAATACTTAAATCTGGAAAGTGGTCGCTTCTTTCAGTTCTCTGTTGCCAGGACCCCTCTGCAGGACCACGTGGAGCTCTGCTTGGGTATATAGCCAGAAAAAAACGCCCTGAGGTGGATTTTTATACAGGGAACTTGAAAAGAGCTAGAAATGGTCCAAAGCAACCAATAATTTACAGCTCATTATTGTGTAAGTAACCTCTCACATACTGTGTCTATGTGTTTAAGGCTTAAATGATTGTCAGTAAACATGAGACAAATGTTACATCATCTTAAGATGCTTGCCCATATCCACCAAGCTGGTTACAGAGAATTTAGGAAATTGTATATCAATGCTGTCTATTCGTCTGATTGGTGAACTACAAGGGGGTGGTATATTGAGGTTAGAATGATATTAAGTCTACTTTGCTGGTGCAGACTAATAAGAGTGCTTCATTGGGGCAGATTATACTTAACAGTACTAAATTGCACTCATTTTTAATGTTTACACAGTACTAAGGGTGCTTTATTGGGCAGAGTATGCTAAACAGTTATACATTCTACTAACTTTAATGTTTAGATAACACTGAATTCTACTAAGTCGATTGTTATTGTCACTCAATGCTCACCAACTAGCTACTCTACCTTATCAGCATATTTACTGTTTTACAGGGTACAGTTTTATGGACTGTTCTTTAGGGAAAATTTGCTTTTAGCACAAATCTGTGGAAAACAGTGGGTAGGAAGAGTGCTTAAATAGCTTATACAACAGACAATAGCAGTGAAAGAGGGAAGGATGGACTTTTGAAATCAGATTACCACACAGGGCAAAGGTTAGAGGTTGTTCTTCTTCTTCTTCTTCTTTCGGCTTTTCCCAGTTAGGGGTCACCACAGCGGAACTCCGGTCCGCTAATGATTGGCAGCAGATTTTTTACGGGTGCCAAGGGGCCAGCTCGACGCCCAACCTTCAACGAAGGCACCCCCATTCTACATATGTCTTTTGAATGCCACTCAACCGCGGGGAGGACATGCAGACTCCACACAGAAGGTGCTCCAGCCAAGAATCGAATGGGAGAACCTCTTGCTGTGAGGCAACAACGCTACTGCTCCACCACCGTGGCTTATAGGGCAAAGGTTAGAGGTACAGCCTTATAAAACTACAAGAGGAAAATAGTGGCAGGGTTGAAGAAAATTCAAGGAAAAAGCAGACTAGCTGTTGTGGGATCAAATCAAATAAGGCCAATATTGGAGCTCTTTCAGAAACTTTAGCTTAATGTCTCAGATGGGGTGGTGCAGATTCAAAGAACAGGGGAACAGAAAAGCACTGGAATGCAACTTATCAGAGCTGCAGGTTAGAATTTTAGAAAATTTAACTCAATGTCTCAGTGTGGGATGGGGCGGACACAAAGAACAGGGGAGAACAAAGGCACTAGAATGCAACTTTAAGCAGGTAAATGATAAGCAGAATATAAAGCTCTAGGATCAGCACTGATATATCAACAACTATAAACAAGGACAAAAAACAAATAGGCAAAAACCCGTAAAAGTCCACTGATACGAATTTATTGTGTAAGCGCTTTCATGCACATAAAATCCATGCACTTCTTCAGGTCTGAAGAAGTGCACGGATTTTATGTGCATGAAAGCGCTTACACTATAAATTCATATCAGTGGACTTTTACGCATTTTTGCTTATTTGTTTTTTGTTCTTGGTTTAAGGTTCGTTTCTTTTTTTTTAACAACTATAAACACACTGAAGTACAAATCCTGGAGCAGAAAAAAACAATACTCTCACTACTGACTTCTATTACAGTTCAAGGCACCACACTATGCTGAAATTTACCAGTAACACTGTTTATGGAAAAATGCAGCAATGAATAACTAAATAAGGCTCAGTTCTGGCAGCAGTCCACAGTTCTGCCACATCTGCAAATGAAACTAGAAGACCAAAGCCCAGCAGGATTTAAAATACAAACAGCTAGCTTTTGGAAATAATTCTGTATGTGAAGATAGAATTGCAGTATAATGGATATAGTATGGAAAATACAGTAATAAATGACTAAATAAGGATCATATCTGCTACACTTATAAACAAAAAGTGGAAAATAAACAGCTTTTAAAGCATTTAGTTCTACAGTAGGTATTTTGTCTCTGCCTGCTGTCTCTGTGACAGTGCTAAATACTTTACTGGCTTTCAAAAAGATTGAAAGCAGGAAGAGTTATGATCAGGTCTCCTATCAATAACCAGCTTTATTGTCCTCAACATGGATACCAAGATTCACCTCTTGAGCTTCACTCTCAGACTAAATTTTTGACCTCCATGTTTCAAAGACATAATAAGCTGGTTATGACTGGAGACCTGATTGTAGTCCTCTGTATACTAATGCAACAGCAAGGTAAATTTATTTCAGGCATAAGACATTAACAAATGGACATGCCCCATGAATCAGCCCTTTTTTCTGTGTTTTTTTTCTGACTTTGTAGAAACTTAGAATTTGAAAGTTTATAAGTAACACGATCTAGCTAGTTTTCTCAGTTTCATGCCTACAAGAAAGGATGTAAATACTCAACTGCTAAAAGCATACTCTTCCGTTGCACTGACATATAAGCTTTACACAAGTTGCATGCATTTTTGCATGCTTGATTAAGGAGGAAGTTTCAACAATTTGTAACTCAATAACAAAATTGCAATTATGCTATGTTTCCTAGCAATTCAAATGATGCTATTTTATTATTGAACATATTCTTTCCCAGAAGAATATGTCTGAGTGGACTTTCCTTACTTTCTAGGGAAGCTTGAAAAGTTACCATCATTTCCTTCCTCACCATTCCAGTTTGCATATGTCATATATGTTCCTAGTGGTACAGTCTATTTGCACACATGAACTATTCCCTCCTGGATTTCTGACACACACACATCTCTCTCTCTCTCTCTCTCTATATATATATATATATATAAACAAATAAATAAATACACACACATACATATATTCATCCTATTTTCTAACTGACTGTCGCCTATTTCTACTTTCACCCCACATACATCCCTATGCAAACATGTTGCCCTAGGTGATGCTTGACTAACTCAAGTATCACTAAGAACTGTTTCAGTCTTAGAGTCATCAATGACTTATGAAGAAGCTTTTGTATACTCTAGTGATACATTTAATAGAAAAAGAAGGAGCGGGACTGATCCCAGCACCAAATTCCGCACTATGCAGTCTCACCCAGCTGCCCCTTAGCAGTTAGCCAGCTCCTGGTTTGCCTCACTAGTTTGGATTCTACCACACATATCATTACTTTTCCCTCAAATTTCATGAAGTACACATGTCTGAAACCTTGCCAGAGTTGATAGGTTCATTGGCAGTTATAAAGCATGCAGTCTTAGAGACCACTGAGGAGCCTAGCCAAATTCCCCAACTATCCCAGAATGCTTTCTTTTATGTGACTTGTTCATAGTTACACAGTAAGCAAAAATATCCCATATATAAGGCTACTGTTAAATTTATGGCAAGGGAGTTCATCTTATTAATTTCCAGAATTGGGGCACCTAAGAAACTGCTCACTGACCAGGATACTTTGTCTCATAATCCAAAATAACCAAGATGTATTGAAACCTATTGCTGGATTTTACCAGTTACCCAACAATGTCCACAACAATGCATTCAAAAATAAAATGTAATTTCAGTGATAGCCCTTGGTATCAAGATATTTTCAAAGCCTGGGTGAGGGACTGTCTTCTGTGCTGGGTGCCCTGAATGCCAAAAGTTCTGAACTTCTTTTATTACTACATGCTAACAAAATCATGCTAAGATCAATGATTTATTACTGCCCATTCACAAGTATCCTAATGCATGATTATGTACTTGCCTTCTCACTAGGTTTTTGAAACATTTGGGCACTAATAGCTGACACACTGCACCCCTCTGTCCTTATTTACTCAGTACAATAAATAATTGTATAACTCAATGAATGGGTAAGAACCGGGAAGATTCTGTTCAGCTTCTTCTACTGCAACTCTTAGTTATATTTTTCCTTGCTCTTTTCAAAGTGTTATCTTCCTATCTATCTATCTATCTATCTATCTATCTATCTATCTATCTATCTATCTATCTATCTATCTATCTACCTATCTACCTATCTATCTATCTATCTATATATATATGTCTATATCTATCTATCTATTCTTTGTTAACTGGTTTAGTCTCATGTGGCTGTCTCTTTTTTTTTTCAAAAACATTTTTATTTTGTTTTCATTATAAACATATGCAAATGTACATATAACAAATACAATAAAACAATAACAAAACCAAGAAAGACAACCAACCACTCTGACGCCAATATCTAAAACCCAGAAGTACAGTTTATTCAAAAAGATATCTTTTTGAATAAACTGTGCTTCTGGGTTTTAGATATTGGCGTCAGAGTGGTTGGTTGTCTTTCTTGGTTTTGGTTACCACTCTTACACCCTTTTGGTTTTACAATAACAAAACTATTTACACTATTTACATTCATCCATGATAAACAATCATTTTATCCATGAGAAGTTATCAGTATTTGTTCAAAAGGTTTTCCAATTTTTGCCATGCTATTTTTCTATGAGTAATGTTATGAGTTCTATAACAAATGGTTTGCAGTTCTTTTTTTACAAACAACTTTTGCTAAATTAATAAAATCTTTAAACATCAAATCTTGTTTACTTTTCCAGTTCAAAGTAATAACTTTTCTAGCAATTACAAGAATTGACCAGAGTAACTGAATCTGAGATTTAGGTATTACATTAGGGATAGGAACATTGAATAGGATTAGTGAGTTAGAAATATGACAGTTATCAGACCATAAAGCACTTACAAAATATCTGAAGTCTTTCCAGTATTGAACAACATTTCTACATTCAATGAACATGTGAAGCCAGTTGGCCTCTAGTAATTCATCACATTTCCACATTTACTTTCACTGTTTTTGAGTATAAGATTTATTCTGTGTGGAGTATAGAAACTCCTATTCATAAATTTCCATATATACAATCTCTAATATAACGAAGAAGTGGTACCATACGTAGAATTCAGTAACAATTTTTTGGATTCATCAGATATTTGTTCTCCATTAATCTTTACATAGTAATTCCAAAAATCTGAGTCAAACTTTAGAGTGTCTTCTCTTAGTATCTTATAGATAAGTGAGATACTTAATTTTTGATTATCTATCGTTTCAAGAAACATAATAAAAAGCTAAATCAAACCAGGTATAGATTCAGTCTCAAGGTTGATTGATACTCTTATTTTGTTTCTATAAACTGCCATAATGAGTGTATAAACAACCAACTGTCTTGACTATTATCAAAACTACATAAAAGAGAGTTTAGTGATTTAATACTCTTATTTTCAATAAACTGATGTAAGAATATCTAGTTATTTTCCTTTAATTTTTGCATCGCATTGATGTTGAAAGAATCTAGACAATCAGGGGAGTATGCTATAGGGAATATAAGAAATAGAAATTGTTTAATGCTGTAATTACAACCAATTATATTTTTAAAGTTATTAAATATTTGATTAATGCCATAAGAAAAATTATCAAACTTCTTATTAAATAAACAAAATGCATGTAAAAGCCAATGAACTCTACTTATTCCATATTGTTCCTTAAATTGATTTTATATAGTTGTTGAAATATTAATTATCAAGGTGCTGCTTAGTGTGATGGATCTGAAGTCTTCTTAAGACACTAAGGTCTTGCTGGCTGGATTCTGCTGAAATCAAAATCTAGTTATCATTGCATTCACAGTTTGTTGCCCACAGAAACTTGCAGAATATACACTGATGCAGCACCAAACTGTCTCTTATACACTGATGCAGTAATTAATAAATAGCTTTTTATAACAAACCACACATACTACTGTTGCAGCTTTAGTTACACTGTACCACTTTTTACTTCTCGTTCAGCATAAATAATAACTTTCCTGTACAAAATACTTCTCATAACAATGTAATTTGCTATAGTCTCTTTATAGTGGTTTTATATCCTGTTTTACTCCTTGGTATTCTATTTTGGTCTTTGTATGAAAACATCTGTTTGCTGGTGTTTGCAGAAAAATATGTTTTCATCCTGTAGAGAAATAATGCTGGTATCGTCTTTATCCATTCAAACGTCTTTGCTTAAAAGTGTCATATGATAGAAACATATACAGATTATTTTCCTGTTGTCCATTCTTTACATCCTGTTTTTTTACATTTTTGCTAAGTCTCTAAGAGGCCAGCTTTCTTGCTGACAGTGTGAAATGCATACTGATTCTGTAGGAAAACATGTCCATTAAGTAAATTCCTTATTTTCCAAGCAACAGTCATTTAGTATGGATGCTAATCACATATTGCTAAACTCTATTTCTACATTTAAACAAGCTTTATTTTATATTTTATTTATTTTGCATATTTGTACTTTCAACCTTAATACCTTGTTGAACATACTCTAATAATTTCCTCTTTTTATTTTAAAACATACTCAAAACACTTTATACTGATATGTATTTTTGATCAGATTATATAGAAAACACATTAGGAAACAAAACCTTTAGTCTTCTTTTGATACAACAAGTCAAAATGCAATTTTACATAGTTAATACAATTAATGTATTTAACAACTTTTTCTTTTGCAGACCATTCTGAGAAAATATTCCATCAGTTATAAGCTGTGTCTGCTTTAGTTTTATTTTTTAACTTGATTAATTTATTCTTTTGCAATCACAGAATTAAATGTATGACTTTGAACTTTTTTATTAACTCTTTGCAACTGTTGAATTAACTATTTACTTTTATTAATCATTTTATACCAAAAGATTAGAGATAGACTAATATCTACAAGAGACAAAAACTATGTGCTACTGCAAGCATTTATACACTACTGAAAATATACAGTTTCAATGTCATTTAGCCATAACATTGTGGTCATATTTCTGAACTGCTCATTAACACCTTGATTGACAGTGAAGTGAAGTGAACATATTAAACACCTTGCTAATACTTGAGGATTAAAAAAAAACATGATTTATACACTAAAGAATGCTATGCACATATTAGTCCATTAGCTGTATGAGTACAATATTTTAATATAATTTTCTTCTAACTGGGGTAACCAATACTAGCACAGATAAAATGGTGGTCCAAAAAACAGTGATAAAATTACAACTAGTAATAAAATTACAACTTGACAAATTACTTTTGAACTTGTTACTTTACAATGTGTCCTAGACAGTATATATCTACATAGATTGTTTGCTACTCATGCATTTCAATCTGGTAGGTAACATGGACCCATTTTTTAAACATGGTTCTCCACACATATTCATTGCTAGACATTAATTTCATTTGTACTGAATTCTTCTGTGCTTGTACATACAAAGACTGTAAAATACATTTAGTCTAATCTTACAAATTTAGTAACATTAACATAAAGCAAAATCTTGGAAAATTCTTATGTCTCTTTAGAAGTATCTAGTGGAATTGCCACCAGAGGCAACTACATACCCAGCAATTAGAAACATTCATGCTTTTTGCATACCAACATTGTCTTGCCAAAAACATATTAAAATATATAATATTAATTAGCATAATAGCTATTAGCAACTTGTAAAATATCTTATCCTGTCATGTTTAATCTGTTTACCAGTATTTCTAATGCACTAATACCTGTCCCCCCCAAAAAAGAGTATTGTCAAGAAGGAATGAGATATTATTTCTTCCTGTAGCTTTATTTTAGACCCTTTTGCAATACTGCTCACACAGTCAGTGTAAAACTGAGAAAGTACTCCTCCCCTTGTAGTACTGCAGTATTGTTTATTTGCTTTATGCTGTGAGAATAGAATGCATGCTAGCCCAACACTTGGAAAAACTCAAGCCACTTGTCTGGAAATCAGTCTTGTTTTTTACCTTATCTGTTCAATATTTCCTGCAACTATTTATCCAGTCTGGGAAGGTGTGAGCTCACATTTCAGACTCTGTAGACCATAGTTAACCTTTTTAGCATTTTTCATTTAATCATCTGTTAATACACCTGCAGCTTGATATTAGAATGCAGTTATAAAAACACTTAGTATTATATTTGTGATTTGCATAACTATGCAGTTATACTACATAACTAGACATTACTTTACAATCAGCTTACATATTTTTTTAACTTTGATTTCAGTATTTTTTTATTTATTTAACTGCCCTGCCATTCATTTCACAAAGACTGCTTGACTAATACCATCTGTGATTTTATTTCTTTTTAAAATGCAGAACTTTAACTGTTTGGTGTGGTGTTACTATACAATTATAAAAAAAATTGTAAAATAAAATAGATATTGGCTTAACTAACACATGTTTATATTTACATGATTTACATTTTCTGTTGTCTGCCTTTTCTCTTGTGCATTTTAACAGATGTCCTTTATATGAAAAGAAAATACACGTATGTCAATCTTGTGGCTTCAGATTTTTACTATTATGCACTAGAACTGTTTTGTTTACTTTTTGACTATGTTATGAGAATGGCAGTCATATGCTCTACTTTACTGTTGTACTGATAAATGTCTTGCTTTAATTGAATGAATGTTTTAAAACATTTCAGAATGATTTGTCCATACATCAGATCCTACCATATATGCTTAACCATTTTCAAAACACAAACATATTATAAATATATCTTTTTTGTACAAGTCAGCAGTAGTTTCCTGCACTTTTGCAATGTTTTCTTAAGCTCAGCTATTGTATGCAGGAAGTCAGCCTCTGTCAGTTCAGCTAATTTATTTTCTTTATCCTGTAACTGCTGTTCAAGAGTTTCCTGTAATGTTGCACAGTCTTTCTGACATTTTTCAGTAGCCTGTTCTGCTGAATCTAAAACTCCTATGCAGTTTTGGAATATGTGTGTATAACTTGTCTAAACTTCCTGAACTAATTGTGTCTGTCTTCTTGAAGTTTATTACCTTCTTTTGTAACAAGATATACTGGAGGTTCTGTCAATGACTGATTTGACTCCTGTTGTAACTCTGAAATAAACCTTTTACATGTGGTGACAGGACATAACTGTTCAACATCTGAATATAATGTAAGCATATTAACTTTTTCTGGTTTTTACCATCAAAATGTTTGTCTGTACAGTCTAACCTTTGAATAATGTCATGCAATATTTTATGTCATTGTACACATAAAGCAGTTTCATATTATTTACACAATAAACATTTGTCATATCCCACATGGTTTTCTTTGAGATACCAGTCAAATATTGTAATACATTTACATAATGCCTTACTATCAACTTGCCCTAATAAGGTTTTACATTTACTAATGTGCTGTGTATAGCAACATTGCAGTTTACTCCATATTTTATCTGGTTGTTCTGCTACATTAAAAGTAAAGCTTGGCTTACACCTGCTTGAATTCTGTCTAATTACATCCATACTAAAATGTGACACAGAAAAAGATCTTACCACTTAGCAAGAAAACAGGTGATCAGGCTGTTGTTGCAGATGGCTGGAAATTTGTTGGAGTCACTTGAGAAGCTGGTGAAACACAGCAGGCAGTGAGATGTTGTAAAAAGTTGGTGTTCACCTTTCTTAGAGAATTTATGGCACTGTGACTTTCCTGCACTGCAGGCTCAATTTAGATTCAGACATCTGAGAAACTTTACTACTACTACAAGCTGCATAAACGGGAGTATTTCTGTTTAGGATTTACACATATATACAAATGTTAGTTACTGCAACTTCACTGAAGTGACCCTCTGCAGGCATCACTCCCCTGTGTTCAAATGCAGGTAGGCTCACCATTGAAAAATTATCAAGGTGCTGCTTACTGTGATGGATCCAAAGTCTTCTTTAGACACTAAGGTCTTGCTGGCTGGATTCTGCTGAAATCAAAGTATAGTTGTCATTTCATTCACAGTCTGTTGCCCACAGAAACTTGCAGAATATACACTGATGCAGCACCAAACTGTCACTTATACACTGATGCAGTAATTAATAAATAGCTTTTTATAACAAACCACATGTACTACTGTTGCAGCTTTAGTTACACTGTACCACATTTTACTTCTCGTTCAGCATAAATGATAACTTTCCGGTACAAAATACTTCTCCTAACAATTTCATTTGCTATAGTCTCTTTATAGTGGTTTTACATCCTGTTTTTCTCATTGGTATTTTATTTTGGTCTTTGTATGAAAACATCTGTTTGCTGATGTTTGCAGAAAAATATGCTTTCATCCTGTAGAGAAATAATGCTGGTATTGTCTTTATCCATTCAAACTTACTTGATTAACAGTGTCATATGATAGAAACATGTACAGATTGTTTTCCTGTTGTCCATTTTTTACATCCTGTTTTTTTACATTTTTGTTAAGTCTCTAAGAGGCCAGTTTTCTTGCTGACAGTATGAAATGCATACTGATTATGTAGGAAAACATGTCCATTAAGCAAATTCCTTTTTTTCTAAGCTACAGTCATTTAGTACGGATGCTAATCACATATTGCTAAACTCTATTTCTACATTTAAGCAAGCTTTATTTTATGCCTTATTTATTTTGCATATTTGTACTTTCAACCTTAATACCTTGTTGAGCATACTCTAACAGTTCTGACATCAGTTATATGAATCTCATGTATTGTTTTTCAGCCAGATATATAGGTAGGTGTGATCCAATGTAATATTACATTAATTATAACTGATTTGGAATAAAGATTTAAACTAGGGAATGCTATCCAATTACTCTTCCAAGCTCTAATGTGCCATTTATATGCAATCCTATGTTTTAAGGGGAACCATAAAAATTTAAGAAGCATGGAATCTAATTTTTTTTTAATATGTTTTTGGGAGGGGGTAGTATCAATGACTGTATATAAATCACAATTTTAGGTAAAATTATCATTTTAATTAAAGAGAGCCTATCCTCCATTGTGAAGAACATTTTATTCCATCTTTTGATTAGTTCACTAATGGTGGTTATTAAGTTATTGTAGTTTAGTTTAACAGACTCTTTCCATGTACTCTTTATACTGACACCCAAATATTCTAATACATTATTCTCCCAATTAAACAGGCTATTTTCTCTTAGGTTTTTGTAGATCTTTTTGTTAATTAGTAACATTTTGGATTTATTCTGATTAAATTTAAGCTCTGAAATTCTTTCATACTTGCTTAAGGTATTTATAACATCATGCAAAGAACCATGAATATCACCCAATGCTAACAACGTATCATCAGCAAATAATTGCATCTTAGGACAATAGTCCTTATTAATTTGAAAACTTTTTATATTTTGCTTGTTTCTGATATATGTAGGAATAGGTTCCATTGAAAGAGCAAATAATAAAGGTGACAAAGGCCAACCTTGTCTAGTTCCCTTGAGGATTTCTAGTGGTGAGGATAGACATGATCCGATTTGTACATAAGCTTGTGCCCCACTATAAATTTTCATTAATAAGTTGACAAAATCTGAGGAGAATTCAAAACCAATCAGAATTCTTTGTAGATAAGACCAACTAATAGAATCAAAAGTCTTTTCTATGACTAGGCTGATAATAAGTTGTTTTTTGTATTTGCATGCTATGTCTATTCTTCTTCTTTCGGCTTTTTCCCGGTTAGGGGTCGCCACAGTGGATCACCTGTCTGCTCATGATTGGTAGTAGAGTTTAATGGTGTCGAGTTACCAGCCCAGCACCCAACCTTCCACAGAAGGCACACAAACACACACTCACACCGAGGGCCAATTTAGAGTGTCCAATGTCTATTAATGATAGTAATTTAATAATGCTATCTTGCACTTTTCTATGAAGAATGAACCCTATCTGATCATTATGTATTAGATTAGGTAACATTTCCTTTATCCTATTAGCTAATATTGTCATGCAAATTTTATAATCGGTATTTAGTAATGAAATTGGCCTATATGAATCACAAGATTTGGGGTCCTTACCTTCTTTTAATATGGGGGAGATAATTATTTCCATGATGGGGCTGTTATACATTTTTGTTTAACCACAGTAAAGGCACTCATCATTTTCTTTATTATATATTCAGGAAAAATCTTATGTAGTTCAGGAATTATTCCATCCAGTCCTGGAGCTTAATTATCTTTTAAAATGTTTATTTTCTCTTCTACTTCTGTTAGTGTTATTTGTTTATTTAATATGTTATTTTGTTGCATTGACACCTTAGTAGTTATATTTTCTTGAATAAAAGTATTTATTACATTATCTGTCTCCAAAAGTGGTGTGTTATTATTTATATCTTTATAGTATTTTGAACACTTCTAATACGCCATTAAGTTAGATGTACTCTTAACTGAACCATCAATTTTACATTTAATCTCGTTAATAAAATTTTGATTGTTTATTTTTTTGGATCTTATTGCTATGTTATGTAGATATTTGGGATTTACAGCATAAGATTGTAATTTTAGTTTTTTCCAGGTTTATGGCTACCTTATGATTCAGAACTCAGAAGTAGTTTTGATTTAAGTAGTTTAGTACTTAATGCATTAAGTAGTTTAGTAATTTCATTATGTGCTACTTTATTTGGTTTTGTGTCCATTTTTATCTTGTCTATGTTTTTTTGTACGTCTAAAAATTCTTTGTCTCACTATCTCCTTTTTTTAAGGTACCAAAATTTTATTCTACCATATATATATAAACTTTAAAGGTGTCCCATAGTGTAGTATCAGTCACGTCACCATTATCATTTGTTTCTATAAACATGTCTATTTCTTTCATTATCCATTCCCTAAAGTCATTTAACTTAGTTATGTAAGCAGGAATTCTCTGTAGAAATCTTAACTCATCTGTATGTGTAGTTAATGAAAAGTTTATAGCATTATGGTCTGAACATGGACAAGTTATTATAGATACGTCACTTATTTTAGAGTATACATTATTGATACAGAGACCTTATCAATGTTTGTTTGTGTACCAAACTGATCTGAATAGTGAGTATAGAATAAGGAATAATGTTCTCTTAGACTATGTATATCATTAAGGTTCATCTGGTTTGTAAAGTCATTTAACATCTTGGCTTGAGATGTTGGTTCTATTTTACCATTTTTAGAAATATCATTGTCTGATAATAGGCAGTTAAAATCACCTGTTGCTATAATTTCCCCTTTTGCATTTAAAGTAATCAGGTCCAGATATTTGTCAACATATTTAGTACTCAGTCTTGGTATCCAGTATGTATTAAGCAAAGTATAATACTTCCTATTGATTTCCAAAGTAGCCATGCTTAGCATCCCATCTTTATCTGAAATTGTATCTATAATTCTTGGCATAGTAAAAGTACTTTTCCATAAAATAAGAGTGCCCCTTCTCTTAGTCTTAAAACATGAATCAGCCAGAAGGTATAGCCATTGAATAAGTATTTTTTGTAGATCTTTTTTAATAGATGAGTTTCCTGTAAAAAGATGATTTGGGCTTTATGCATTTTGGTATATTTAAGCAAACCAGCTCTTTTGACATTATTGTTCAAACCATTAATATTTAATGATAAACATTTATAAGCCATTGACTATAATATGTATGCTATTACTAACTGAAAGACCTTTCATCCATGTTGACTTGAAAACTTGCTTATCATGGATGCATAACATGTAATAAGCACTACTTTCAAAAACCAAAGACTATTTACAAACACATACATGAAACATAAAGTTTCTGGTTTAGTTAAAACTTAATTAAACCATCCATCCACCACCTCTCCTATACCAAACGACACAAATGATCCATCTCTGCTTAGAATATAGTATAAATAAAAAAGAAAAGCATTATGAAAGTAACTAAAGAAATCTGAATCCATGAAATATTCATTAGAATGAGAGTGTCCAATATATCTAGAATGAGAGTGTCCAATATATCTGAAACTATATGAATATGTCACATATGATAATAGCACCTCTAATATGTAGATATGCCAGAAATACACATCAGATCAAAGTATGTATAAACATTAGAAGCTGAAGGTTAAGAAGATTGTCATTATTTCCAAGACGTTTCAAGAAACATCAGATAATTTAACCATTTTGTCAGTCATCTAGCTAACACTTTTCATGTAAGGATCTGTTGAATATATATATATAACACTTATTACAACATAGCTATTATATTTTGCAATTATACACATATTACTCATATGTATTAACAATATCTATGTTGACGACTTTCATCAGGAAGGGGGGAGGGAGAGAGAGAGAGAGAAAAAGGGGGGGCCTCACAACCCTCTGTTTAGTTACTAAAGGTTTAGTTATATAACATAAGTCTGATGTTAATATGCATAATGAGTTTTCTAATGCAGCTCCTAGTTCACTTGATGTCATTTGGTTACTAATAATGTCATTGAATCTGCAGAATGTATGGATCTATAAGAGAGCATAGGCATTTTCAAAGGAGTTAAGCACTTTTATCAGAATTAATTATTTACCATTTAAAGTGAAGGATAACAGAATTTCAAGAGAAAAGATTTCTAAGTACAACCATTTAACACGTTCAAAAGGTCAAATTATGTCATCACTGTTGTTTCCTCAAGCTGCAGCTTCATAAACTTGTTAAAAGTATCTAAATAGGCTCATGCACAACAGAAGTTGTCTCTAGTGAAGAAAAAATCATTTTTGGAGGGAAACTCAGATCTTGAAGCTTTTAGAGTTTACAGGAAAAAAAAAACTCAAGCTACCTTGTCAGTGCATGTCATGAATCTCCACAATGAGAACAGACACACAGACCACCAGTTTCCTCACAAAACATTAACATCGTGAAAAAATTAACCCTTTCATATAAAAACAGCTATTTAGAAGTAACAATAGCTGCCTCAAATCAGAAATCATATTATAACATTTCAATAATTTACCCACCAGGCCAGAGAGAGAGAGAAGAAGAAGAAGAAAAAATATATTTAGCTATCTATAAAACACCATTAATGTACTGTATTAATGTTTAAATATATCTAAACAAAGAGTCTAAAACATCTAGTTAGAAACACTAATCAGAAACACCTTGTTACCCCACCACTGACCCACTAGAAAAAATGCACTTTGGTATTAAGTCATAGTATACTATTACTGAAGAATTAGAAGACATACATCATGTGTAGTTATTTAAAAGGTAAAAGTATGTAAAGTACTTATAATGGGGAAAAGAGAGAAAAGGAACATTGGTAACAAAAAAGAATAGGAAGAAAGAAGAGAGAGAGAATGTTATTTAAATACTTAGTACTATATGTAATTAGAAGAGGTAGATATAGAAAGGAAAAAAGAAAGTTAATAATAAAATGATTCACATTACCTTACAGCATAGAGACTTTCTAGAATTAAATATATTATGATCCATAAAACAAAGCATTTAAGATTAGAAGGAATTTATTAATTTGTCCTTTAGTTTTTTAGTTTTGATTGCTCCTTCCTTCACAGACCATCCATTTTTTGTTGCCTGTCTCTTCAAACTCTGGGGTGACCATTCCATTTCTTCTATGTCCAACAGTATTTCTTCTTTTGGATAAATTCTACTGCTTCTTGTAGGGAATCAAAGATCTTCACTCCTTCTGGCAAGGTGATTTTTATTCTTGCAGGAAAAAGAATTTGAGCTTTAATATTTGCTTTTTTCAAGGACTTAATCAAAGGAACACACTCCTTTCTTCTGGATATGACTATAGAGGTGTAGTCATTGTCAAAGCGAATAACTTTTTCACCCATCTTGATAGGGGAATTAGTCCAAGCTGATTTCAGCACTAAGACCTTGTCTTGCAAGGAAAGAAATCTACCTATTATAGACCTGGGGTTAAATGAACTCGGAGATGAAGCTGGATTTGCCAGGGACTGATGAGCCCTCTCAATTCCAAAAGAGATTCAGATTGAGTTCAGGCATGTTTAGTGCTGATGAAAACCACTTATTGAGGAATTGAATCATGTTAGCACCCTCTTCTTTCTCAGGAATTCCATATATTCTTATGTTATTCCTCCTTGATCTACTTTCAAGGTCTTCCAGTTTCTCAAGCAGCCTGGTGTTTTGTTTCAGAAGAAATTCATTGTGTTCATTTTCTGTCACTCTATTATCTAGGTCAGTTACTGTTTCCTCTAAAGCAAGAAACTGTTCAGATTTTTTTTGCTATTCCGTTTAGAAGTTCCAGTTGTTTACTGCATTCTTGTTTGATAATATCCATTTTGTTTTCGAATTTGTCCATTTTAGTGACAGTTCTTGGATGTTTGTTATTATAAGATGTAGTTCTTTCTTCACTGCACTCTCCTGGTGTGGGTTCTTCACGTTGCTCATGTTTTTAGTGACAGTTCTTGGATGTTTGTTATTATAATGTGTAGTTCTTTCTTCACTGCACTCTCCTGGTGTGGGTTCTTCACGTTGCTCATGTTTTTAGTGACAGTTCTTGGATGTTTGTTAGTATAAGATGTAGTTCTTTCTTCACTGCACTCTCCTGGTGTGGGTTCTTCACGTTGCTCATGTTTTTAGTGACAGTTCTTGGATGTTTGTTATTATAAGATGTAGTTCTTTCTTCACTGCACTCTCCTGGTGTGGGTTCTTCACGTTGCTCATGTTTTTAGTGACAGTTCTTGGATGTTTGTTATTATAAGATGTAGTTCTTTCTTCACTGCATCATGTTTTTAGTGACAGTTCTTGGATGTTTGTTATTATAAGATGTAGTTCTTTCTTCACTGCACTCTCCTGGTGTGGGTTCTTCTCATGTTTTTAGTGACAGTTCTTGGATGTTTGTTATTATAAGATGTAGTTCTTTCTTCACTGCACTCTCCTGGTGTGGGTTCTTCACGTTGCTCATGTTTTTAGTGACAGTTCTTGGATGTTTGTTATTATAAGATGTAGTTCTTTCTTCACTGCACTCTCCTGGTGTGGGTTCTTCAGTGACAGTTCTCTTGGATGTTTGTTATTATAAGTGACAGTTCTCGGATGTTTGTTATTATAAGACGTAGTTCTTTCTTCACTGCACTCTCCTGGTGTGGGGTCTTTGAGTTGCTCATCTTGAGATCTCTAGTAGAAAACTTCTTGACAGGAATAATGAAAAAATTCTCTTGACTATGTATTAATTTTTTAGAAAATAATAAAGGGTCTATGTTAATCTAACTTTTAGTATACTTTTAGTTAGATTTTTCTAAAAATTAAAGTATATTTCCTGTCAAAATATTAAAATCTAAGCAGAGCTATGGATTTCTTCTGCTATCAGACTGGTATCTTGGCCATGCCCCAGCTAGTCTCTTTTCAGGGGGAGACCCAGGATGGTATTTATACTAGGAAAAAATTGTCCAAGGTACTGGGTAGCTTCCTTTACTCTTTCATCCCAGAAGTGGCATGGTGGGCCATAGGCAGGCTGTGCTTGGAAGAGAGAGGATGGCGACTGAAGCAGGGCTTCAGCAAGAGCAAACCTCTCAACCTCTTAGAGCAAGAAGTCTGGGCAAACCATAAGTAATAGGGGGACAAAGGCCCAAAAATAATGACAGATTTTAAATATTGCTGTTACAAAATTAGAAAGTTGATAGAATAACAGGTTTTGCATTAGCATAAATTTTAAAAAAGGATATAAAGTTTAAAAACTCAAATTTCTGTCATTTTCTGACTTCAGTCCTCAATGATTTGCAAATGACTTGCCTGAAAACTGCAATTTTTGGAGAAATAGACCAAAAATATGAGGCAAAAATATGGACAGTTGAGAGGTATGAGCAAGAGACCATGAGAGTAATGCTGATATTGTTGTTACTATGTTAAATAATGGAGGACTGGTTACAGAAACATTGATAACTATGTTTATTTATTTGTCTTTGTTAATCGGGAAAGTCCAAATTGGCAGAGCCCATTTTCAGCAGAGACCCAGGGAGAAAAGCTCCATCATAGTACATTTATATTAACAAGTGAATTTCAGACTGTTCTCAGAAAAACAACAATTACATTTCTCATAAAGAAAAGATAAACAATTACAAGTCAGGTACATACTGTAGAGTATTTACATCAAGGATTATAAGTCTATACAGTTCTTGTGGCTCTAAAATATTATGGGAACTAAATGGTCAGATACCGTAGAGGGGAAATCATTACTGTAAAGAAGTTTAGTGTTCTTAAAGAAAGATCTGCAAGGAGTTCAAAATACATAAATTCAAGCTACGTAATGAAATAAGCTATAAAATTATGTAGGAAGGGAGATTTTAGTATTGTATAGGCTTGTAAAAAGTTCAAGAGATATGATGAAGTAAGTTATAGAATTATGTACGAGGGGAGGGGAGATATTAGTATTGTGTAGGAGGACAGTGGTAACAACATATGATTGTGAGTGTTAGTTCTGTTTAGGCTGCCTGTCCCAAACTGGTGTATCTAGAAGGTTTATAAGTGAGTTATACAGGGGATTCAGAAGAGGGGTAGAGTGGTGGATGGGGCAGTTAGAAAAAGAGAAAGATGAGAGCTGTTATTTAAGAGGTGGTGAAATGGGGTGTATTGATTCAAGTACAGGAGGAAAAGTTATTAGGGGTGTAATGATTCAAGTAGACGAGGGCAAAAAGTTAATGATGAGCAGTAATCACTAGAGGTCTTGACCTGGTGATGAACTTGAGTATAACCAGGACTGCGTAAGGTATTGTTAGAGCTGGATGTTACAGCCTGGGAGTTTGTTAGTCATTTTTCATTGTGTAGGAATGGTGTTCCAGAGTTTGGAGATGTAACAGGAGTATAGTGAGTCCCCTGATCATACCTCTCAACCCTAAGAGCAAGAAATCTGGACAAAGTCATAAATAAAAGTGGGACAAAGGCCCAAAATAGGGACAGTTTTTAAATATTTCTCTTACAAACTTAGATGGATGATAGAATAACAGGTTTTGCATTAGCATGAATTTTCTGAAGGGTATGAGACCTGAAACTCAAATGTCTGTCATTATTTTCTAACTTAAATCTTTAATGATTTGCCACTAGTTTGCTAGAAAAACACAATTTTACAAAAAATGGACCAAAAAATATGAGGCAAAAATCTGGACATTCTGCGAAAATCTGTACAGTTGAGAAGTATGCCCCTGATTAATTATTTGCTTTAGTAGTGCTTTGTAGAAATTTATCACCAGAAGAGAAGACCATTGTGGGTCTGTAGGGCAATAATATGTTTTTAATGTTGGGCATTTTTCAGGATAATATATCAATTTGTACCCCATAACTAGCTGAGAGTATGTTGTATAGTTGTTAAGCTCTAGCCAGTTTAGCTGTTTTAAGGCTTGGCAGTGGGGAGCTCAGCATGCAGTGTTGGTAGAAAGTTTAGCTACTTTGTTGCAACATGAGGCTAGTTTGGACTTTAGTGTAGAGCTTAGGTTTGTAAAGATAGGTAAGGCATATATAAGGGTTGGAAGCAAAAAGAATGAGGCTAGGGTTTTTCTTACATGGGTCTGTAAAGCATTGATTTGCCCTGTAAAGTGAGCCAAGTTTCTGGTGGATCTTTTTAATTGTTTGAAAACGATGTTGATCAAATTTAAGATAATCATCTATTACAATGCCCAGTAATTTAGTATGTGGTACTACCTCAATTTTAGTATTATTTGCTGACATAACAAATAAAATTGTTTTTGATGGAGGTAATGTTTTGGGGAGAAGAGCATCAGTTTTGATTTTTGGGATTAAGGAAGTAGGTTTGAATTTTTCAGAGAAATTTCAACTGAATAGAAAGAAATTTGAGTGATTTCTTGGAGTCTGGATATTGTGGGGTCTGTACATATTAAAGTCGAGTCATCTGCATATTGTACTATATTTATTTGGTCTGTGTCAGTGTGAAGCTTGTTTGTAAAAATATTAAAGAGAAGGGGTCCTAGTATAGAGCCCTGAGGAACACCTATGGTAACTAGAAGGGAGGATGAGAGGTCCTTTTGCCATTTGACTGTTTCTTGCCTTCCAGATAGATAACTAGGGGATCATTTAGGGAAGAATTGAGAGACACCTATAGAAGAGAGTTCAGTGGGAGAATGTTGGTGTGATACAGTGTAGAAAGCTCTAGATAAGTCTAGGAACACAGTTGACACTAAGTTATCATTGTTCCTATGCATGTTATAGTATTGGTTAAGTGAATGAGGGTGGTGATTGTGCTTTGCTATGTTTCTGAGAGCAGATTATTTGAATTTAGGTGATGTAAAGCTGAACATGAATACATTTTCAACTATTTTGATAGGGGGGAGAGGGTTGCACTGGGCCTGTAGTTATTAAAAACTCTCTTTCATAAAGTTGAAACTTCAGAAGGGGAAGAAGTATCATGGAGTCAAATAATGGATGATCGTGATGCTCAAAAAGCAGCTGGTGATGTTCCTCAAGCTACTTTGAAGGTTAAATAGTGCACTACACCAACAATTGTGGTTTGGCATTAAAAGTATCATGTTGTAAGTGTGGGTGGCAGAGTACTGCTTAGTGATGCTGGTAAAAAATATTGCACTCAAGCTGATAAAACATCTTTCACATCTAAAGAATAAAAGCAGGCAGAGACAAGGCTCCAGTTTCTTCAGCTGATTTATTACAAGACACACAAGCGCTTTCACCACAAGGCTTCTTCAGGTGTATAAAAAGCAGCACTCAACACACCCATTCTTATACTAAGCATTAGCTAGTCACATGATTAAAAAGAGAAAGCTCTTAAAGGCACAAAGAACAATTGTATTCAGCCCACAGTAAAATGCATAGTAAAATATATAAAAACTTCATTGCAAAAACCACATTTCATAAAAGCAATATTACAAAAAATACATATTACAAATACACATAAGCCGCATAAATGTAGCAGAGTCTACCTACATAATGGTCTATTTTTCAGGATGGGTCTCAATGGTACATGGTCATTAAGACCATGTCCTGTGTTAGCTCTTAATCTCACAATCCATTTAGCCTCCAGGTTCTCAGTTTGAACTCTGGTGTCACCACCCCTCAAGTTCTCATAACATTTACCTAATACCATAAATGTAAAGGTGTGTTGATCATTCATTTCTTTAATGTGTTTTGCTAAAGCATTGAACACACTACCCTTCTTAATATGGTATAGGTGTTCCCTGATCCTATCCCTTAATAGTCTATCTGTCTTTCTCACATAGAATTTACTGCATACTTTGCAAGTAGCAAGGTAAACCACATGTGAAGTCTCACACCTTGCACTGGTTCTTAGTGTATAAGTTACACCAGTATCTGGATGCAGAAACTCCATATCTTGATTTATAAATTTACAGAACTGGCACCTAGTGCATGGCTTAGTCCCTGGTGTATCCTCAGTCCTGGTTTGGTCTCTGGGATTGCAAAGCTGTCGCCTTAGCAACTTCTTATTTTTAAAAGTAAACTGTGGATGTGTTCCTATCAGGTTGCTAACTTGTTTATCAGATGTCAAGATATTCCAATGCTTGCCTATGATGTCTGTGTAGTATCTTATATTTCTAGAATAGCTAAAACACATTTTAAGTGGTTGTGAGATTTGTTTCTGTTGACCCCATTGCATAAATCACTCTCTACCTGTTCAGAGAAATAGGGTCTGGCTCTACTGTGTCTAGAGTTTCTCACTGTCCTAATACATTGATTGACAAGTTTCTGGTCATAGCCCCTCTCTGCTAGTTCTATATTTATCTTGTCTAGTTGTTCCACAAAATCTGTTTCTCTAGCATTCAATCTAGAGGCCCTGTAAGCTTGATTCTGTGCAACATTCTGAAAAATGTATTGAGGGTGCATGCTATCTTTTCTTAGTAAACTGTTCACATGACATCCCTTCCTAAACATTTTAGTGCTCAGTGCACCATTAAGTTCTTGTATAATAGAGACATCTAGAAAGCTAACTTCAGTATATAAACAGTTCATGGTGAATTTAAGAAAATGTGTTGAGGCATTAATATAGCCTACAAACATCATTAGCTGTTCTATAGATCCCCCCCCCCATAAAAGGAAGAGGTCATCTACAAACCTGTGAAAAAATAATATGTCATCTTTAAAGTCACCCACGACCAAATTATCTTGTTCCCATTTGGACATTACAGCATTCGCATAACTGTTAGCACATGATGTTCCCATGGCTACCCCATTGCATTGCCAGTAGACCTTGTCCCTGAACATGAACACATTATTCTCCAGTACCAGACCTAGTAGTAACTGTCTTAGGTCCACCATATCTCTATCATGCTCCCTGGTTTCAAGCATTAACTGAGTTACACTATTAATCCCAAAATTATTTGGAATAACAGTGAAAAGTGACACCACATCAAGGGTAACTAACAGCATTTGTTGTTTACAGGCTTGTTGCTCTCTTTCACATGCAAATCTGTATAAGTCTCTCACAAAATGTTCAGTGTCCTTCAAGATATAGTCTGACCATTTAATCAGATTCCTAAGGAATTTCCCCACAAAAATAGAAATGGACTCAGTGCACTAGTTGCTTCCAGCTACAATGGGCCTCATAGGAGGATTTTCCCTATTTTTGTGCACCTTGGGTAATCCTTGAACCACTGGGGTAGTGGGGTTAAATATAAGGAAGTATTTTAATAAATTTTCATCAATGAGACCCATCCTGGCTATTTCCCTTAGCTTGTTGTGTACATATTCAACCATTCTATTAAATTGTGATAAAGTAATAACTTTATAAAATGTGACATCAGCTAATAAAACAAGCATTCTCCTGTCATAGTCTTCCCTATTCAAAATTACAATCTGTCCTCCCTTGTCTGCAGGGCGTATCATGATACATGGATTAGTTTGTAAATTATTTAATGCTGTAAATTCATCCTTGGATAAATTGCACTGTCTGCTGCTACTAGGGTGTAATTTTTGTTCATGAAACACTCTATAAACATCATCTAAACATAACTGTTCAAATGCAGAAACCAAAGGATTTAACTTGGGTAAAAAAGAGCTTGGTTTTTTAAACATAAATTCCCCATTTTCACCATTGTTAGCATACATAATTTTCAACATTAAATTGCGTGTAAATAACTTAATGTCAAATACAATTTCAGTAATGTCAGAGTCAGCAGTCGGAATAAAAGAAAGTCCTTTTTCCAACACATTACATTCATATCTAGATAGAGTATGAGTTGATAAATTAACTATTAATTGTTGCTGTTCATGAAGGCTTTCTTATCGTGTATGGACTCACCGTTCCTTCTGGGTGCTTCCTTTTGTTTCTGGTCATACTTCTCCCTCTCTGTTGTCCATGGTTCAAGCCTCCTCTTCCTCGGCTTACAGACCTGTTCCTGGTTGGAAGAGGGAAAGTCAGACCTGATGGTCGTAGGCTTTCTAAAAAAGAAGTATGGATGCCATCATCAAGATCGCATCTAGTCAAAGCTTCACCAGTCGCTTCTTGATGAACTTGTGCTGTGGTGGTGATAGTTTTCCTTCTTACCACTGTTGTCTCAGTCGTCGGCGTGATGCCACCTAGGTCGCTAGTTATCTGAGCCCTCCCCTCATCCATTTCCTGGATGTCTTCAGGCTCTCGATTAATGGAAGTTGTTGTGGCGGCTGTCCGATTAGCGGGAACCTCAATGATGCTTCCTTGATTGGTTGACTCAACTACAGGGGTTTGAGTATTGGCTCTGTTATTATTGTTAGCCACTCTCGGCCACATAAAGACGTGGCCTCGTGAAAAATCTAGTCTGTCTCTATATAACTTTTTTAACTTGATTTGTATTAACTTGCAAAATAAAAATAAATAAAAATAAATAAAAACTTGCGAGAATAGACATGAGCATTCTCAAGCATATAATTTATTGGCTTCACAATCGAAGCAGGGTCATATTTTTTACACAGATCAAGATATTTGTTCTTGATCTGAAGTAGTAATTTTGTCTCTTGTTTTTCAGCAAAGTCAGACAATAGTTTTAAGTAACCAGCACTAGTCTGTAGATTTAATTTCTGCCATTCACTTAATAGTAAAGGGTCACAGTCCGCTTGAGCGGGCATTTTAAGGATTCTCAAACCCCCTGGGGAGGGTCTATAGAACAGCTAATGATGTTTGTAGACTATATTAATGCTTCAACACATTTTCTTAAATTCACCATGAACTGTTCATATACTGAAGTTAGCTTTCTAGATGTCTCTATTATACAAGAACTTAATGGTGCACTGAGCACTAAAATGTTTAGGAAGGGATGTCATGTGAACAGTTTACTAAGAAAAGATAGCATGCACCCTCAATACATTTTTCAGAATGTTGCACAGAATCAAGCTTACAGGGCTTCTAGATTGAATGCTAGAGAAACAGATTTTGTGGAACAACTAGACAAGATAAATATAGAACTAGCAGAGAGGGGCTATGACCAGAAACTTGTCAATCAATGTATTAGGACAGTGAGAAACTCTAGACACAGTAGAGCCAGACCCTATTTCTCTGAACAGGTAGAGAGTGATTTATGCAATGGGGGTCAACAGAAACAAATCTCACAACCACTTAAAATGTGTTTTAGCTATTCTAGAAATATAAGATATTACACAGACATCATAGGCAAGCATTGGAATATCTTGACATCTGATAAACAAGTTAGCAACCTGATAGGAACACATCCACAGTTTACTTTTAAAAATAAGAAGTCGCTAAGGTGACGACTTTGCAATCCCAGAGACCAAATCAGGACTGAGGATACACCAGGGACTAAACCGTGCACTAGGTGCCAGTTCTGTAAATTTATAAATCAAGATATGGAGTTTCTGCATCCAGACACTGGTGTAACTTATACACTAAGAACCAGTGCAAGGTGTGAGACTTCACATGTGGTTTACCTTGCTACTTGCAAAGTATGCAGTAAATTCTACATGGGAAAGACAGATAGACTATTAAGGGATAGGATCAGGGAACACCTATACCATATTAAGAAGGGTAGTGTGTTCAATGCTTTAGCAAAACACATTAAAGAAATGAATGATCAACACACCTTTACATTTATGGTATTAGGTAAATGTTATGAGAACTTGAGGGGTGGTGACACCAGAGTTCAAACTGAGAACTTGGAGGCTAAATGGATTGTGAGATTAAGAGCTAACACAGGACATGGTCTTAATGACCATGTACCACTGAGACCCATCCTGAAAAATAGACCATTACATAGGTAGAATCTGTTACATTTATGTGGTTTATGTGTATTTGTAATATGTATTTTTTGTAATATTGCTTTTATGAAATGTGTTTTTTGCAATTAAGTTTTTATATATTTTACTATGCATTTTACTGTGGGCTGAATACAATTGTTCTTTGTGCCTTTAAGAGCTTTCTCTTTTTAATCATGTGACTAGCTAATGCTTAGTATAAGAATGGGTGTGTTGAGTGCTGCTTTTTATACACCTAAAGGAGCCTAGTGGTGAAAGTGCTTGTGTGTCTTGTAATAAATCAGCTGAAGAAACTGGAGCCTTGCCTCTGCCTGCTTTTATTCTTTGGATTTGTTTTGTGTTTTTGCAGAGGTACCTGGTTACTGTTGGAATTATATTCTGCTTTGCTTATCTTTCACATCTAGGTTTGGAACATTTTTCTAGACTGAGTAAGTTTCCTGTTGTTAGAGTTACATCTAAACAGGAACAAACTATTGACAGATATGTGATTTATGATGAGTTGCTTGTTCCAAAAGGAATCTCCACGGCTGATATAAGACCTTTTTTACATATTGGAAAGGAGTGTTTTTGTGATATTGCATTTGAAAGTGTAGTTAGTGCTGATCTTTTTTGGATAAGTGGGACAGAAAGCAATACTGTGTTCCTTGGTCGCAACATCAAACAACTGGACTGAATTTATCTGTTAAAAAGGCACTTATAGTACAAATTAACTCTGCTGATATTTTCTGTAAACCAAAATTTTTCACTTCTCTCATCTTGTACATAAATTAAACAAAATGTATGATGAAAGACTTTGCATATCCTTGATGGTAAAATCAGACATATCCCCTATACATCGACTTGTTTCCATAGTAGATCTGCATCACATGTAATTCAAAACTGTGATAAGCGAAAGTATTCATAATTTGGGAAAGTAGGTAATACTAGTAAACATTGTGAAAAAATGCATAGAGAATGTAAAGCTATAAGGTACTTTTTAGTTATAACAGATTTGGAGCAGGATTTGCAAGTGAATGAGCCAATTAAGCCTAATGATATTTCTAATGTAGCTACTGCAAACAATGATTAAGGTGATGATATTACAAGAAGTAACATTGGGTTTGATGATGTTGATAAAGACAAGGATAATCTTGAGACTGATGGCTTGGATACAATTGAAAATGAAAATGAACAAAAACAAAAGCAGTTGGACCACCCTGCCAATCTGACTCTTTAATAAAATGCGTGTTACAATATCCAAATGTCACAAGATAAGGGCTTTCGGGTTGAAACCACCATATACACTGTTAAAACCACATTTTTAAAAGCACAACCAACCAATCATCATTCAGTGTTGAATTCTCCGCCTTTTTAAGGCCAGTTTAAGAGGTGCAACTCCATTTAAACCAGGGGATCTATCAGCCCCTAGTTCAATAATCCATTTTAACTCACTGACTTCAGTAATATTCACTATATCACCACCCCTGACATTTAATCTTACCACCTGTAAGACAATGGACATAAATGTATGGTCTACATTTCTCTCTATATGTTGATATAAAGCATTATGTATATTTTTAGGCTCATTGCTGAAAGATGTTTTAAAATTCTGTCTTTTAATCGACAATTAGTCTTGCCCACATAAAATGAGTTACAATTCCTGCACTGAGCTAAATAAATAATGTTCTTTGTTCCACAATCTGCACATTGAGTTAAAGAATATCTCGTGCCTGTTAAGGGATGAATAAATAAATTCTGTTTCATAATATAGGGGCATGCCTTGCAATGTTTGCATGCAAAGGTACCTTTGCTTTGGGATATAACCATATTGTTATCAAATAAACTATGTTTTAGACAAAGTAAGTCCTTCAACTTTTTATTCTACCTGAAACTAAATGATGGTACCTCTCCCAATATATTTCTAATTTCTCATCAGGTAAAAACACCTTCCAGTTTCTTCTAACTATGTAACATACTCCTCTTATGACATTACTATATCTTAAAATCATACGCAATTTCTTATCCCTATCACCACCCATATTAGTAGATATTTGGTTATTTTGTATTACTGCTTCTGAAAACCAAGGTTTTGCTCTCCTGGACCTATCTTGTTTACCAATGTCAATGATATTTTGTACAATTTTCTTTTTATAACCACTTTTCCTAAAATCCATCACTAAATCATCCACTTCCTTATTGAACTGTTCTTCCTCAGTGCAAACATCCCAATGCAAAGGTACCTTTGCATGCAAACATTGCAAGGCATGCCCCTATATTATGAAACAGAATTTATTTATTCATCCCTTAACAGGCATGAGATATCCTTTAACTCAATATGCAGATTGTGGAACAAAGAACATTTATTTAGCTCAGTGCAGGTATTGTAGCTCATTTTATGTGGGCAAGACTAATTGTCGATTAAAAGACAGAATTTTAAAACATCATTCAGAAATACACCTAAAAATATACATAATGCTTTATATCAACATATAGAGAGAAATGTAGACCATACATTTATGTTCATTGTCTTACAGGTGGTAAGATTAAATGTCAGGGGTGGTGATATAATGAATATTACTGAAGTAAATGAGTTAAAATGGATTATTGAACTAGGGGCTGATAGACCCTCTGGTTTAAATGGAGTTGCACCTCTTAAACCAGCCTTAAAAATGTGAAGAATTCAACACTGGATGATGATTGACTGCTTGTGCTTTTAAAAATGTGGTTAACTGACGAGAAACTTAGAAATAAAGTGGGAGAGGTACCATTTAGTTTCAGACGGAATAAACATTTGAAGGACTTACTTTGTCAAGAATGTAGTATATTTGATAAAAATATGGTTACATCCCAATACATTTACTAGAATTGACTCTTTGTGGCCTCAAGTAGGGAAGTGAAAAAGTTGTTGGACCAAGCACTCCTTGTACAATGTAAATCTGACAACTGTTAAGAGGGGACTTTAATTCAGATGTCAGAATTATATTCTATTCCTCTCTTGGAGACTCCCAAACCGGCATTCTATAAACTCCATAGAAAAATTATGTTTATCGGAAAATATTAAACTACAGCATGAACAATTCATATGGCAACAGCAATCTTTTTCAGAGGAACTCAAGAATACTGATCATTAATAACTCAATATCTTTTATGCACCCATTTTGATTTAAATATTGGAACCTAATAATAATTGATAATTCATAGGAAATACTAAATATGACATTCCATGTGTGCTAGTAGCCATAATACATACCCAGTTTTCTTTATAAAATGTATTATATATGTATGTTTTCAGTTTAGATAAGAAGATATTATTTTAATAGGAAAAAACACGTAATGGAGTCAGCCTCATTAGCATAGGCACATATTCATACAGCAAATAACATAGGGTCATAGGGTCATAAAACTTTACTAGGCTAATGGCCATAGAGTCCTTACAAGTCTTGCCAAATTTTTACCAAATTGCCTCAGTTGTCAGTGTTTAGCTGAGTGAAATTTGCAGAGGTAAGGGTTTATAATAGTTAATACTGACTTCCTCTGTCCAGGAAGGACATGGGTGCCACCCCAGAAGTGAATTTGCAGTCACCCATCCATTGATCTAGGTTGTGTTTGAAAAGGGTCAGGGAGGGGCTCTGTTTCACATGAATTGGAAGCTTTTTCCAGAGAAGCGGCAGTCTTTGGGAGATGTATCTATCTCTCTGCAGCATGACCTGTTCATGTCAGAGGCTAAGGTAAGATCCCTGGAGTGAGTGACCCTCATGCAGTTTGATTTACAAATGTGTAGCATTTCTATCAGGGCCGGGTCAGAGACTGCCCTGTAAGCCAGGCACAGGTCACCACTTAGCAACCTGTAAAAGACAGAATACAGTAACAGGGATTTCAGTCTTTCTGCATGACTTTTTTATGTAGTATGTAATTTCTTGGTGAAAAACCTCTATGGTCTCTCCAGTTGTTGCAGGTGTCTGGTGAGGTACATGCAAAAAGGAGAATTGTACTCAATTACTGGTCTAATGAGGGCAAAGTATAATGAAATAATAACATCCTTAGATCTAGATGTGATGCCTTTACTTATAAGATGTGACACATAGACGAATTTCCTTACAACTATGGACATGTGGTGGTCAAAGTTCAGATTGCTATCAACCTGAGTACCCAGATCATTAACCACTGAGTCTACACTTAGGGTGGTGCTGTCTATAATGTAATTAGTAGGAATGTCAGCTTTCCCAAAGGGAATAATAATGCATTTTTTTGCATTTCGCTTTAATCCGTGGCTTCGGCACCAGTCATTTGCCTGCATTAACCCTGTTTGTGATATATTATCATCATTGGGGGACTCAATGATTGCTCCCAATTTGCAATTGTCAGCAAACTTGGTCAGCCACAGGCCATTCATGTTTGCTTGGACTTCTGAGAAATAAATTCTGAACAGTAAGGGGCCCAGCACAGAACCCTGTGTTAAGCCACTGGTGACTGGTCTTTTGTTAGAGGTGAAGTCACCCACTTTGACAGTATGTGTCCTGTTGGTGAGCAAGTTGGTTACCCATCTGGTAATATAGGGGTTAATTCCCAAATGGGAGAATTGGTCTATAATACCTGAGTGGGGGATTGTGTCAAATGACTTGGCTTGGTCAAGACAGGCAGTATGCACTGTCTTTCCCTCATCCAGGGCCTTAGTGACTTTCTTGAAAAAGTCTGTTTAACAGGCATGATCTACCTTTAACAAATCCAAACTAGGTCGGTTCCAGAGTTTTGGAGATTACCTATGTCCTTGTTAATAAGGTCCATAATGATTCTTTCCATGGTCTTGCAGATGAGGCTAGTCAAGCTTATGGGCCTATAATTCCCAGGTTCGGTTGATTGTCTCACTTTGTGCAGAGGGATTACTGTTGCTGTCCTCCATTCCACTGGAACATAGCCGGTTGACAGGCTGTGGTTAAACAGGGATCCAAGTGGGTCTGTTAGCCTGTTAGGTCATGTTTTAAGTTGTTTAAAAGGCAACCTGGGATATTGTCTGGTCCCATTGATGCTGTGATTTTGCCCTTGGAGAGTGCCAAAATTAACTGCTCTCTTGAGATAATAGGCTGAAGAATGGTGGCAGGTATACTTTGGGGGATGACTAGAGGGGACAGAGGGGTGAAGTTTGCTTCAAATCTGTCAGCTAGCAGGTTGGATATTACCTCTGGTTGATGGGTGGTGCCATCCACAACCAGTTCAGTGTAGAGCTTATTCCCCTTTAGATTTTGGACATAGTTAAAGAATGCCTTGTGATTATCCTTAGCTAGATAGGCTATTTTCGCTTTGAAATTAGCTTTGGAGGACTTGACAAGATCTATAATTTGTTTGTTTAAGCTACAGATGGATTTCTTCCTCTGCTAAGCCAGTTCCTTCTTGTTCTTGGACATGTTTCTTTTTCTTGTATAACCTGTTTATACTAGGAGTCCACCAGGGTGGCTTGTTTTTTTGGTAAGACCTGGTTTTAATCCACTTGAATGAAAAACGGCACAAAAAAACTTGAAATAAAAGACACTGCCATGACAGTTGCAGAGTGTAAAACCAAGAAATTTATTCTATAGTAACTTTAAGCGCTTTTCGTTTGCTGACCTGCAAACTTCTTCAGAAGTAAGGTATGAAGGTACAAACCATTTTTAAAAACAGACCGGTAGTCAAACTACCCAATCATTAACAATGTTAATCATGCAAGGGTCTAATTAAAGAGATACTCCTTCGTAAACATTACTGATTTAAAACGTACCTGCTTACATTAAGTCATGCAACTGATCTAAACACACTGTGACAACACAGAATAGTCTATGAATATTGTAATGAATGTGCACTTGTGTAACAATATCAATTTTATTTCTGGTTTTAATCCAGTCATGTACAGCCAATTCTATGCAACTGTTTATTATTTATTTTATTTATTTATTTTACATTTGTTGACTAGTCCAGCTGGATAATTTCCATTTTCAGTGGAGGCCCTCCACAATTAAAACAAGGTTAAACATTTAAGCAACAATGCATACATTTTAGTGTAGTAGAAAATACAGCGAAAAAAAAAACAGGTAAAAAACAAATAGCCTAAGCTATATATTCATATTTTTTTATTTTTTTTAGAACAGTACAGTAATTTAGTCATTTGAAATAGCAGGGAAAGATAGTGATTTTTACGTAGGGAGGTATGGCTGAAGAGTGAAGAAGTCATTTAGTCTGGATTGGTACAGGAGCAGAGCCAGAAGTTGTTAAGATGTAATAGAAGTTGTTTTGAAAAGTTGAAAGGAGTCTAGTGAGGTAATGTGGGGGAGGTTATTCTATACTTTCTCTATGGAGTTTGAAAATATACAGTTACCTGCTGAATTTGTATTTCTAGTTGTGGTGACTTGTATCTTTTGCAGATCATAACTGTTTCAAGTTTTTGTAGGGAGTAAGGAGGTTACTGAGAGCTGGTGTTTTGTTGGTTGATAAAGAATGTTATGTGTAATTAAGAGTTGTTGATAGATAAGCTTGTTAGGTAGTTCTAACCATTGTAATTGTTTTAAGTTATTACAGTGGTGAGTTCTGTACTGGGATGCTGTGGCAAAACGGGCTATATTATGATAGGATGTAGTTAGTTTTTCAGGTTACCTTTAGAGAGATTGGTGTAAATAGAGGAAGCATACAGTAGGGTGGAGATAAGATGTGATTGAGCTAAGGTGGTCCGTGCTTCTGGAGTAAGGAAGGGTTTATTCTGTACAGTGAACCTATCTTTTTATTTACTGCTTTTATAGTGTTATTGATATGACAATCATAGTTAAGATTATTATCAATAGTAACACCAAGCAGTTTGGTAGTAGAGTCTGGGGAGATAAGAGAATTGTCAGCTGCAGTAATAGTAAAATTTAGTTGAGGAGATTTGTGGGTAGGTGAGAATAGTAATAGTTTTGTTTTCTTGGAGTTGAGAAGGAGACATCTTTTTGAGAACCATTGTTCAACGGTTGAAAAGGTAGATTGTGTGAGTGACTGGAGTTCAGTCCAGGAACCTCTAAGCCAGCATATTTGTGGTTTAAGTGGTAATACAGGACATTGGTGTACACCTCTACATAGCAGTCTATGTTATCTGAGTTTGAGGGAGCTTTGAAACTTATACCATTACTTAGTAGAAGGTAATTTGTCTTTGAAAAATTCTTAAGTGTTTTTGAGATTGATGGGGTATCTGGTCTTATAATTACATTGAAGAAGACTGATTTATGGTCCGATCTTACCAGGGAGGACATCACACAGGGGGATGCAATCCTCTCCCGTGTTAGTGAGTACTATTCAGGACATTTGAACCTCTTGTGGGTGTGCTGACTAGCTGCTCCAAAGCATTTGCATTGACAGTCCAGGAACCTCTAAGCCAGCATATTTGTGGTTGTGTATGTTTTTCAGTCAATGGTAGGATAATTAAAATCACCTAAGAGTAAGGTGTTGGGCTGTACAGCAAGTGACACCAGTAAGCCCAGGTATGGGGTATGCTTTTCTGGTTTTATGGTAGTAGACATACAGCTAGCTATAAAGTGCAAGGGAGCTTTGCCTATAGTTAATTGGACATGGAGCAGCTCAAGAGAGTCACACTGTTTGACCAGTCTTAAAGTGTACCTATCCTTAATGAAGATGGCTACACCTCCTCCACTGGTTATGTCATGCTCAGTTTAAATGTTTGGAAGGCATTATAGCCATGCACATTTCCACACCTTTGAAATATTTGCAAAAATTTAATTTGCATGCTTTGTAGGACTATACCGCTTCTGCTCTCTCAGATAATTTTCTTCCAGACCTGCAGGCTATAAATGTTGTGGATATATTTGTTTAGCTTAAAGTAAAATTGACTTACACACGCACACACACACACACACACACACACACACACACACACACACACACACACACATATGGTTCACAGAAATAACTTTGGAATAGAATTTGTTTGCCAATCTACTTGAACATCTTGGAGCTGCTATATAAAGTGACCAGTTTAATGGTGTAAACAGTGCACTTGGGTAATGTAGATGGAATTGTGTCTTGAACTGCACTTTTCACTTTAGTCTTGGATTTATGGAAATATGCATCATAGTCTTGGATTTATGGAAGTATGCAGCAACTGTAACAAGACTGCTGAATGCAGGCTGAGATCAGACACTTTTATTCAGAACATATTTTGCAGCTGCAAGAACTGAGTCACGATTCTGAAGTGTTAGAGTTAAAGAAGGAAATATTACATCTGACTATCATTTCATCAATGGGACTGGACTAGAATATGCTGCATTGCATACAAATACAAGGAGTTGTGTGTGTGTGTGTGTGTGTGTGTGTGTGTGTGTGTGTGTGTGTGTGTGTGTGTGTGTGTGGGTGTGTGTGTGTGTGTGGGTGTGTGTGGGTGTGTGTGTGTGTGTGTGTGTGTGTGTGTGTGTGTGTGTGTGTGTGTGTGTGTGTGTGTGTGTGTGTGTGTGTGTGTGTGTGTGTGTGTGTGTGTGTCTTTCCTGTACAGAATCATGTCTCCATTGGGGTTACTATGCAGAAAGAGATGCATATAAATTAAAATGATATTTTATTGCATCCCCTGGTACATGTTGTAGTATTAGTGTGTAAGGCGTAGACTAAATATGTGCATTATTTTTTAATTTAATTTTATTTTATTTTTTGCTACCCAGCACACTAGACACATTCATTGTGTTGGCATCAGGGAAACTCTAACAGTACAAATTTGTTAATTAGCTACAACTAAACTCCTCCAGTAAACCAAGACAGCTGTAAGATGGTAAAACATTCACAGTAAAAAAATGTTTGCTGAATGTAAAACGCTTAGAGTAATTAAAATTTTATATTAGTGGACCTGGTTCTGATTCCTCTGTGTAGCTTTGCATTCAGGAAACAGCAATTGTGAATGTTTTTTGGCTGCCTTTTACTATGATATAGCTGTCTTGGTTTGCTGAAGGAGTTTGGTGGTTGTGTTGTTATTCTGAGTTCCATTTTACCCTGCAACATCTTTGTGGTTACTAGTTAATTAGCTACTCAGAGACAAATTGCTCACAGACATAAAGCTGTGAGAACCAAACTGTAGTCTGCACATTGGAACCCATTACTATAACTGTTATACTGCCAGCACTATAAAGTCTATTTTATTGATATCTGATATATATCAGTGTAAAAGAACATTGATCACCGGTGTATGCCTCACTCCTGACTCTAGTAGATATCTATCAGGAGTGTGCATGTTTTGTTTGCATTCATGCAGATTTTCTCTGGATACTTAGGCTCATTTCCAGTTCCTGAAAACATGCTACCTGATGGGCTACTCTTGTGCTGTATGTGTGTTCCATTTGCTGTTGCCCCTGCAGCATGAATCATAGATAAAAATGGTCCATGATGATTATGACACTTACCAGATTAGCAAACGATTAAATATATTTAAAAAAAATTCAATGCATCATTGAGATAACTCTTTGAACTTTTCATGATTGTTGTAACTGTGGTTTTGTGCTGCTTAGCATTGTTGCCTCACTGTGCTGAATTCCCTCATCTGATTTTTGGCTGATGGTGCATTTTGTGGAGTTTATATGTTCTTCCCATATTCCAGAAGGTTTTCACTAAGGTGACAGATTTCTTCCCACATTTTAAGGTTGGGAAGTGGATCGGGGATGGGTGTCTGTGTGTGTGTGTGTGTGTGTGTGTGTGTGTGTGTGTGTGTGTGTGTGTGTGTGTGTGTGTGTGTGTGTGTGTGTGTGTGTATATGTCTGTGTGTGTGTGTGTGTGTGTGTGTGTGTGTGTGTGTGTGTGTGTGTGTGTGTGTGTGTGTGCGTGTGAGTGTGCGTGTGCATGAGAGTGTGTGTGTGTGAGCCCTGAAAGGAATGGCATGTACTTATGCTTCATAATTCTGTCTGCTGGCTTGCTGGAACAGAGTCTGGCTCTTGAGACCAAGAAATGGATAATGTGGCTATAGAAAATGGATGAATACATTGCTGCAACCCTTTTTTCCCTTTTAGGAAAGTGAATGTGTTTGTTGTAGTGCCTGGAAGCCTATGCAAGAGTTCCAGTTTATGCCACATCACTTAGCTGCAGTATGTTATCATTAATAACTGAAAATGTGTTTATATTAAAATAGTTTTTGATTATTTTGATTGGACAGTGGATTTCATGTTAAGATGCTACAGTTGAATATATATATATATATATATATATATATATATATATATATATATATATATATATATAAGATTCACTGCTTTTGTCAAGTGCATGTGGGGTCGACTGCTGTTTTGTTGACCGCATATTGTCTACAAAGCAGATGATCAATAGGTGTACAAGATCCTACAATTGCCAGGGTTGTGGAATATGCCTTTATCTCATTTTTTGTGATCTCAAAGTTAGTATATATATTTAGCAGGGAATATGGGGATACATGGGGCTTGCTCCCTAAAAAGAAAAACATGATTTTTTTTAATTAAGATTTTGCATGCATCAAGAATGTGTGTCTATCACACTATTGTATAATGTAAGTGTGAAGATATGTGAAGGCTGCCAGCCTAGCTAGCTAGAGTTTTGTAGATAATTCTGTCATTTGTATATATTAATATAAGCCACAGGCTTGTTCTCTTAAATGTGAAAAGACTGTATTGGATGTTGAACTGCAAAAATGTAACAACAGTGTACTCTGCTGTAAGAAAGCTGATAAGTCAAGCATTTTATGACTGTTTTGATCTCAGGGCTCGGAGCCATGGTGTCTGAACCAGCAGATTCTTTCTATTGTTTTGAGACTAGTGTAAATTGCTAAATTTTACATATATAATGTCTTTAATTGCTGTAGTTTCCTGACCAGGTGCAAGCTTACTAAGAAATGTTAATGTAGAATTTCTGTTAGCCTGGGAAACCAGAGAATTGTTAAGACTGATGTAATCTAAAATGAGTCAACAGGATGTATTATCAATTTAAAGGATTTTCTCAGAGACAGAGAGAGAGCATTTTGCATTTGTCTTCAGAACTGACCTCTCACAAGCACTTCCTTTGGTCTGTCTTTATGTAAGTAGGATCTTAGACTTTAGTGTTTCTCTTAAGAAATAGATAGAAAATAGTAAGCTGTTTTCTATATAGATGTGAGAACTATTCTACTGTATTATTTTAAGCATTTTCCTGTGATCTTTGAACTCTTGACTAGCACTGTGTAATAAGAAGTATTGTCTTGTTTTTTTTTATTATTTACTATTAAATATTTTTAAACCTTTCAACTGTGGCTGTTTTGTGTAGAGGTTATTAAAGCTCTAGAGTACATTGCATGTTTATAGTGATACTGTACACAGCCACTCCAAATAAGCCTTGCTGCTCAGTCACACTTACCATTTGGATAATAATATTGCACAGTAATAATTGAACACCCTTTGGTAAGGGCCTTTTTAATAGCTGATAAGTAAGGATCCTGGTGGCAGTGATTACTACCTTATAGCCTGGATAGAAGAGGCACAGCTATTGAACCTGTACCAGCCTTCCCCAGGAGTGTCTGTGTGGTTGTATATAAATCATATCTCAAAGTGTGTGTTTGTGTATGTGTCAGCTACTTGGGCAGGGACATGAAGCACTGGTTGGACAGAGAGAGTGCTAGGAGGACTTGGCTTGGGAACCTGGTTAAGGACCCCACTGTATAGCTGTGCCAGTGGAGGGGTCTTATTGGGGATCTGGAGAAAGAGAGAGAAACTAGCCCCAGACTGAAAGTGATCTATGTGTGCTCTTAAGGGAAATTATACTTTACTGTGTGTGCATTTGTTATCCTTCCCAATGTGGACGCCCCTCACTGGTGTTAGTGGTGAGGATTGAGGCTCATTGATTACTGGGCCAGTGCACGGGTGTCACAGCAAGTAAATGTGAATCTCTGTTATTGCCCTGTATACATTCAGTTTAGAGTAAATAAGATTAGCTGGTCTTGTGGTACAAAGTCAAGATATCTATTGTTAATACTGATTCAGCCATCCAGCTTCAATAATTTGCAGAGCTTCTGGAAAAGATGTACTGGTCAGTCCTTCTTAAAAAGAAACCTAGGAAACATTTGACTATTCATTTCAAAGTTAACCTTCCTATGTTCCTATGTTCAAACCAGAGGCAACCTACTTGAGGTTCAAGATTTGGAACTATGTGTCCTGATACCGCAACATATTAAATGTGATCCTTATAAAATAACAACATGTGGAACTTGTTATTATACTTTAAAAGCAAATTTTGAAGGGGGTAAGACCCCTGCACCCCTAATTTGTGAGGCTGCACCCTACTCACACTCTGACTAGTTATATGTTAACTCCAGGACTGTTGTTCTTCAGAAAAGAGGGAACACTCTGAAAAACAGCAGTTTTAAACATATATTTCCCCTGCAATCACACTTAAATTCTCACAGTTTTGAGGATCATACTTGGGGTCCTTGAACATATGTGAACCCAGTCCAGGTGTGATGAACAACCTCAGATCCTTCTTGTGCTATTTTTCATTACTTCTACTTCTTCCAGCTGATACTTCATACCAGGAGGGCTGTTACTCAAATGCAGTACTTTGAGTCTTTTGCACATAAAGTCAAATGCCACCTTTCTATTTGGTAAACCTTTCCATATCCTTTTTTTCTTTGACTCTTTTCCATCCTGCCTTCCTCTACCTGTCTTTGTATCATCAGTGAAGAGTCAGATGCTGTTATCTCTGCCCTCTGATATGTCTGAAACACTAGTCTCTTCACTTATTCTTAACATCATCACTCTCACTACAACCCTCCTTGTCCATCACACAGTAATCTATTTCCTTAATTTTGTTTTTGTCCCATCTGCTGCAGTTTTTGTAGCAGTCAGCTGTTCTGGACCAAGTTAAATACCTAGTGAAGTCCAGGTAGACCACATTTTAATATATTAGTCACTTTTCAAGTTCTTCCATAACCTAGCCATAAAACAAAATGAACAAACAAATACAAATATATATCGTTTATGATGTGTGCAAGTTCCTCATTTCCTTTTTATGACATTTTTCACTAGCATCCTATATGTGGATAGGGTTATTGTTCAGGATAGTGACACTCAGGTGGGCAGTATCAAAATATAGACAGGTCAGACTGTAGACAGAAGAGACTGGGTTGGTTTAAGGACTGGGAGTATGTTTGCACTGTGGTGGTGGGTTAAGGCTAGATTAATGGTTAGGTAAGGGGATAGCTTTAATATTGTGGATGTTTGTTGGCACATATTTGTGTGTGTGTGTGTGTGTGTGTGTGTGTGTGTGTGTGTGTGTGTGTGTGTGTGTGTGTGTGTGTGTGTGTGTGTGTGTGTGAGTGTGTGTCAGTATCTATATCTCTCTCTATACACACACACACATGCACACACACACACACACACACACACACACACACACACACACACACACACACACACACCTACATCCGTGGAACCTGCCACCTTGCTGCTGTACAGGGGCTTGGTGGAACCTGCCACCTTGTGTGTACCTTAATATGGTAGATCTAGTGGCATTAAAAACAGTTGCGTGTAGTGGTAGTCTTATGGAAGTTTTTTTCTAAGGTAAGGTGCATGGTTATGGCTATGGGCAGGGATAGGTTAGGGTTAGTATGCATTGGTAAGGTGGTGCAGTGGGGCATTTCTACCAAATCATATCAGACTGTAGATGGCATTTTGCTTCTTAATGCATGTTTTCCTGTTCATGAGATATTAGTCTCAATATTAGAATAGTGCAAGTATTTAATATTAATAACTTGTTTCTCAGACAAACATAACTCAGGGTGTGTTTATCTTCTATTACTTTTTTTACTGTCATTTTTTGTCCAACATGCATTACTTGTATAGCCTTTCCAACATGACAGTATGACATGTATATTTGCATTATTCATGAAAGTATGGAAAATATTTTATAACTTTTATATACTTCCAAAAAAAAAAAAAACAATTACTCAATCCCTGTACATCCCACTGTGATAGCTACAGTGTGCAGACAAACCAAATCATGTCATTTTCCATGTGACACCTTGCTCCCTTATAACAAGGATGCCCTTGCCAAGATACTGGTATTAACATGGAATATTGATAATATTCTAAACTACATGAAAAAAGCTGTATAGCTCCAGATATGTGAGTGTTACCTATCTCCTTTGTGATCATTTTATTCTGTGTCTCTTTGAATCCATGGGTGCATACTTTACATGGACGGTGCAGTGGTGCAGCGGTAGCATTGTCGCCTCACAGCAAGAGGTTCTGTGGTTTGATTCTCGGCTGGAGTGCCTTCTTTGTGGAGTCTGCATGTCCTCCCCTGCGTTCATGTGGGTTTCTTCCAGGTGCTCCAGTTTACTCCCATGTTAGAAAGACATGTGTCTGGAGCATTTTTCCCTGAGCCTCCACTGAATTTTGGCTTCATTCCAAGTCGGACTTTCCAGGTTAACAAATGTTAAATAAATAAATTCTTACTACCAAGTCCATTAATTCTTTATTAAATCTAGTATGCCAAAATATGGAATCTTTCCATAAATTTTTACAAACAAGTTTTCAAAACTACAAGGGATATACTGTATATCTCATATCAGCTATTTATTGCATACAAGAGTAATTCAAATTAGTTTGCAGATGATACCTTCTTCCCTGATGTCGTGGTTACCACTGTTGAGATATTAGCATTAAGTCTTCAAATATTAATAATATTCATAAAAGTGCTAATAAACAAAGCTGCATGTTTCGGGATGTGTGTATGTTACCCACCTCTTTTCTCTGGTATTTTTAGTACCATCCTGTGCATACATGCATGCATGCTTACACTCTTGCTTCCATATCCATGAATCATAGGATCATAGGAGATTACTAGGCTATTGACCTGGAGGTCATTTTAAGCCTAGCCATTTCAACCTAATGTAATACTGCAGAAGTACTAGTCAATACCCAAGATTGCATTTAGTGATGACTGCCCATGTCCAGGAGGGTTGTGGGCACAATCCCTGGTAAGAATTTATGGTGTCCCATCCACTCGTCCAGGTTCCTCTTGCAGTGTCATAGAGGTGCTCTGTTTTACATGAATTGGTAGCCTGTTCCAAAGACATGGCAGTCACTGGCAGATAAATCTATCCCTCCAGCATGGCCTATTTAAGTCACAGACCATATTTAAGTCCCTGGAATAGGTAGCTCTAGACCCATTTGATTTATGGATATGCAGTAAGTTCATTAGGTTTGGGTCTTGGGTTGTTCTGTAAGCCAGGCATAGGTCTCCCCTAAGAAGTCTGTACGATACTGAGTATAGTGACACAGACTTCATTTGGTCTGTGTAAGGCACATCCTGGAGGCCCTTGATCTTCTTTGTTAGAAACCTCTGAGGTCTCTCTAATTGCTGCAGGTGCTTAATACAGTACATACTGAATGGGGCATTATACTCAGTTATGGGCTAGATAAATGCAAAGTATGGGGGGGTTATAACTTCTTTTGCTCTTGAGGTGATGCCTTAACTAATCAAGTGAGCTACTGAGAAAGGTTTCCATACAAAGGTAGACACGTGGTGGTTGAAGTTAAGGTCGTGGTCAACCTGTGATCCCAGGTTCCTTACCACTTTATGGGTACTTAGGTTATTGTTGTTGATTTGATAGTGTGAAGGGACATTGTTTGTGCCAAAGGGAATGATGATGCATTTCTTTGCATTCAGTTTGAGACCGTGACTAATACACCAGTCGTTGGTCTGTGTGAGACCCTCCTGGAGTATACTGACATCTTTTAGGGATTCAATGATTGCACCTAGTTTGCAGTTGTCCCAAAACTTTTTCGGTCACAACCCTTTAGTTTTGACTTGAACTTCTGAGAATTATATACCAAACAGTAGTGGGGGGGCAGCACTGACCCCTCTGGCACCCCACTGGTAACAGGTCTGCTGGTTGATGTAGAGTCACCCACTTTGATAGTGTGCGCCCAGTTAGTGAGCCAATTGGCAACCTATCTTACAACAAAGTGGTTTACATTCAGTTTGCTAAGTTTATTGGTAATGTCTGAATGTGGGATTGTTTTGAAAGTCTTTGCCAAGTCGAGGTATGCTGTATGCACAGATTTGCCCTCATCAATGGTTCTGTCACACTTTCAAAGAAATCCACCAGATTTAACAGGCAGAACCTGCCCTTCATTGAAGCCAAATTGGGTAAGATCCAGGGTTTGGAGGTCACCTATATTTTTATTTATGAGAGCCACAATCAATAATGTGTTCCATGGCCTTACAGATGAGGCTGGTCAGGCTTATGTGTCTGTAATTCCCGGGTCTGTTGCTAGGCCACCTTTGTGGAGGGGAATAACTGTAGCTGTTTCCATTCTGCAGAAACAAAGCCTGTGGTTAGGCTATGATTGAAAAGGGTACTTAGTGGTGATGCTAGTTCATGTTTTAGCTTTTTTAGAAGACAGTCTTGGATGTCTTCTCATCCCATAGAGGCCATGTTCTTTACTTGGACAGGGATTTGAGGAGGTTTCTTCAGATATGTAAAGTGGGGGGGAGTTGGGAAGTTGTTGTAAGTTAGGAGGGGATAAGGGAGTTTAATTTTCACCAAACCTATCTGCTAGCACATTCACTGTCTCTGTGGGGTCAATGTGTGTGATACCATTGATCACCAGTTCTGCACATACTTGGTTCCTACCCTTTAGGTTAGGTACGTGGATCTATATCATATAGTCGAAGCTTTAGGTAATCGAATACCTAAAGCTTGACACCTAAATAGCGAAAGCTGTAAACCATGAACGGCCATTTCCGCAAATGTTTTCATAGGGAAGAAATGTGCTTGGCCGTTATCTGGAATCTGCCCTTTTCTCCACTGTAGTGCGATCTTGGACTTGGTATATTTAGCTGGGGGAGGGGTATGGGAGGCACAGAGTTTGAAAGTTTTTGTTTTTTTTTTTGTCTGGCCAAGCAAATTTTTTCCCTATGCAAAAAGTTGTGGAAGTGGCCATTCGCAGTTTACAGCTTTCGATGTTTAGGTTCGAGCTTTAGTTATTCAATTACCTAAAGCTTTGATTATCTAATATAGGCCCAGGTACACAGCTGTAAAAGGCCTTATAGTTATTCTTGGCTTGCTAGGTTTCTCTCAAAGGAGCTCTTGGAGGATTTGACAAGTTGTCTTATTTTCCTGTTAAGGCTGAGGATGGTGTTTTTCCATTGGTGGGTCCTTGTCTCTGTTTTCTTGGACAGCAACTTTTTGCATTTATTGTAGAGTTTGTTGGTGCAGAAGTCCAGCATGGCAGATTGATTTTATTTGGGGCTTTGTCTTTGATTCTATCTGGTACAACCAAGTTTATACTCTTATGCAAGTGATTGTACAGGGGATTAGTATAAGCTTTGGCATAGTTACCACTTTCAGCTTGGAGTGGGGATTGGAATGTATAGTTTGTCTTGGTGAAGTTTTTTAGTTTGATTTCACCCTTTTTGAGTTCTGGTGTTAGTGTCATTTCAAAGGTGACTGATTTGTGGTCAAGTTTTAACTAATGAGTCCAACAGTTGCAGCAGTGCACCTGTTTGATATGTTGGTGAGGATCAGAGTTAGAATGTTTGTTCCTCTTGTTGGAGTATTGTAGATTGTAAAACAAAATAGGAAACCAATGTGTTAAATTTTTCATTATTTGCTTCATCAGTCACCCATAATTCATTGAATGTATATCTCATGTTGCATCCCCCACAGTGCAGGTATACTAAATCAGGCATGATTGTAGATGACACTTCACTCTTTACTGTCACACACAACATTTTTAAAATGCAGTAGGCAAATGAAGGTTGGTGGAATCAAACCTTGTACCTTAGGAATAGGAAGCAGGTCATTAACAGGTCAGAGCTTCAGTACTATGTGCTAATTGCTATGTAAACACACCATACCATTCTCACAACAGTGAATGACCAAAACATCTGCAAAGATAAACATTTAAGATTTTACTGTTGAATTCAAAAAAATCCCTTTAGCCCTTCTGCCTCAAAGATCCCATGTACTTCCAGACATATACTGACAATGTTTTACGTATACCTTTTGTAAGAGTATGCTCAAGAAGGTATTTAGGTTGAAAGTAATTCTGCTACAAATATGCAACATAAATAAGGTATAAAATAAAGCTTTCTTAAATGCAGAAATAGCTTTTAGCAATATGTGATTAGCATCCATACTAAATGATTGTGGTTTGAAAAATAAGGAATTTACTTAATGTACATGTTTTCCTATTCTACATTGTCAGCAAGAAAGCTGACCTCTTACAGACTTAGCAAAAATGTAAAAAACAGGATGTATGCATTTTACATTGTCAGTAAGAAAGCTCACCTGCTTCCTTAAAGAATGGACAACATGAAAACAATCTGTACGTGTTTCTATCATATGACACTGTTAAGCAAGGAAGTTTGAATAGATAAAGACAATACCAGCATTATTTCTCTACAGGATGAAAACATATTTTTCTGCAAACACCAGCAAACAGATGTTTTCATACAAAGAACAAAATAGAATACCAAGGAGAAAAATAGGCTGCAAAACCATTATAAAGAGACTATAGCAAATTAAATTGTTAGGAGAGGTATTTTGTACAGGAAAGTTATCATTTATGCTGAACGAGAAATAAAAAGTGGTACAGTGTAACAAAGCTGCAACAGTAGTACATATGGTTTGTTATAAAAAGTTATTTATTAATTACTGCATCAGTGTATAAGTGACAGAGTTTGGTGCTGCATCACTGTATATTCTGCAAGTTTCTGTGGGCAACAGACTGTGAATGCAATTATAACTAGACTTTGATTTTAGCAGAATCCTGCCAGCAAGACCTTAGTGTCTTAAGAAGACTTTGGATCCATCACAGTAAGCAGCACCTTGATAATTAATTTTTCACCTTTTACCTTAACTTTTTTCTTAAAACATTGCCGAATGTGGTACAGATATCCAACACTTTAGGAACCGGAAAAACACTGCAGCTCGTACACGGAGTGTATAAAAAAAGTTGTTTAATCCACAATAGTTATAGTTAAGCGCTTTCGACTGGACAATTCAGCCTTCTTCAGAACTAATGCAAACAGACTTCATAGCAGGTTTATATATTCAAATTGACATCAATTAATATAAAAAACCGCCAAAACTTTAAAAGGTGTATGCCTCAATTTCCTATGACATAGTCGGTGATACCATCCATTGTACATTCATTTAAAAACCCATTAATAAAAACTCATTAATAAAAACACATTCATAAATATTCCAAGTGCTATTTTAACAATGACTCTAATATAATAAAATAAAATGCTTAACATAATAAACTACAATATAATAACAATTAATTACTCATAAAAGATATCAGCATGTCTACACTATATTAATCTTGAACTTATTTGAATGGCTGGACTGTTTTACATATAAACATTATGATAATGCCAAAAAAGGTTTGATACTTATGAATTCGTTCAAACCAGGGGACCTAGTGGCATCCAAAACTATCTGCCATTTACTTTCCAATGCGGCTAAGCGCATCTTCCAATTACCACCGTATACTGGACTCTTTAGTTGGTCTATTATTGAAAAACAAAATTTATGTTCAGCCCCCTGTTCTTGTATGTGTCTATATAAAGCGTTTTTAGTATCCATTTTCCTTATACGATAGTAATGTTCATATATACGCTTTTTTAGGGGGCGTTCAGTTTTGCCTATGTAATAGGCAGGACAAACCACACATAACGCTAAGTAGACCACTTGGCTTGTGTTACAATTTCCAGATCTTGATTTAATGTAGGTGGAATTTATGTCCTTTAATTTAATGTGTCTGTCTTCATTTATATGACAGCATTGCTTACACCTTCCGCATTTTCTTGTTCCCTTAAACATACCTGATTTGTCTGAAGATCTATTGTCATTTTCCAGTAATCTTTTAAGGTTTGTCCCCGTCTTATAAATAAATTTTGGTTCACAACCCACAATCTGGTCTAGCTTAGTAGCCATAATTAAATCCCAATGGTGACGTAAAATTTCCTGAATATAATGGGTATGAGGTGTATAAGTTAGAATACATGCTCTATTAAAATTTTGGGATTCATTATTAGCAACATCCACTTTATCCTCATATTTACCCAACAACGGGGGGTATTTCTTCCCCCATTCCTTATAAACATACTGAATTACGTCTGTTAACATCTGATGTGGGTACCCTCGAGTAAGAAATAGATTTTTAAGAACATCAAGTTCATTTAACATTACAGTGGCTGTAGAAGACATTCTAGCCACACGAATGCACTGGCCTTTGACTATATTTTTAAACACATACTTTGGATGGTTGCTAGTAAAGAATAAATAATCATTTGAAAATGTAGGTTTTCGAAAAATCCTTGACGTAAAGCCATTGTTGTCAAGTCCTATCATCACATCTAAGAAGGGAATGTTAGTACTGCTCGTACTGTGGGTGAATTTAAGAAAATGAGAGGAGTTGTTAATATATTGCATAAATTCATGCAATTTCTCGTAAGTGCTATGCCAGAGAATGAAAATATCATCCAGAAATCTGGCATAAAATGTCATGTGATTGTAAAACTCGCTTTTAAATACAACTTCCTCCTCCCAATCCAACATTACAAGGTTTGCAAAAATGGGAGCACAAGAGGCTCCCATAGCAACACCCTTGAGTTGTCTAAAGTATTCATCTTGGAAAGCAATATAATTATGCTCCAACACTAGACCCATCATATCACATAAAAGGGACACTCTATCCCAGCATAAATTAGAATGTTTTCTCAAGCTATTAGAAAAATGTTCTATACCCGCATCTTTGGGTATACTTGGGAAAAGATCGATTACATCAATGGTTAGGAGAATAAGATTGCTTTTCCATTTGTCATTGGTTAATTTCCCTAAAAAACTCCAGGAATCCTTCATTATGTGGGGAATATTTTGGTAAATATGTTTGAGTTGACAATCAATCCATTTCCCAATATTTAGACTTTGAACCAGAAATAATAGGTCTCAAGGGGGGATGATCTAAACATTTATGTATCTTTGGAATCCCCACGATTTTGGCCAAAATGGGATGGTCATTCTTCAAAAACATATATGTTTCATTCGTAATCCGACTATCAATTAAATATTCTTCAATGGTCATATCAATGCGTCTGTGTCCTATATTGATCTGATTGATGGTAACAGGTTCATATGTATCTGATTGATTTAAAATATCAGATATACAGGATTTATAAAGATCCGTCTGAAAAATAACAATCCCTCCACCTTTGTCCGGCTTCATAATACGTAACTCCCTGTTACAAATCACTTGACTTAAACATTTTCTCTCTGAAGATGTTAAATTCAATGGGATGGTATTATATTGTTTGTGCTTAGTCCTTAAATCCTTATGTAATTTGTAAATATCCTTGCACACTAATTGTTCATAATTCGTAATACAGGGATGAGAACTAGGTATAAATGTGCTTTTCCTGCACAGGGATGGGATGTCTGATCTAACTTGTTTATCACCATTATTGTCAAATAAAATAGCCAGATTTAGTTTTCGACAAAATAATTTCACTTGTTTAATGTTGTCAAAAACATTGCTACGAACTGTAGGGATAAATTTCATTCCCTTACTCATAACTTGAATAAATTGCTGGTCAACCTCCACGTCAGTGTAATTGTAAACATTGAAACCCTCGTATGTAGTAAGCGTGTAATAAGGAGTCTGCATAACCCTGAAGTTATTTTGTTCAACTTCGTTGTATGTGCTAGGTTGTATGGACGAGGGAATCAAAGGGGGGCCTTTATCTGTAGGTAGTCTTCCCCTTAAAACTTCACTGACACTGGTGTGGGGTAATACAGTTAATCCTTGTATCTGTTCCATTGCTTTCGTGGGTTCCTGGCATGTTTTAAAGGGTCCCTCTGAAAATTTTGTTCTTTTGTGTGTTTACTAGCCCCTGAATATGCTGGTCTGGGTGTATTCAACAATGTGATCCCCTCATTGTTCTTCATTTTAGGCCAAATATAAGCCCGATTCAAACTATATGACTCCAAATCTCTAGCTAACTTGCTACTTTTCCTTTCAAAAATACTCTTTGCCTTGCTTTCTGCTACATAAAATTGTTTGTTAAACAATTCCTTCCAAGTGTCAAAATCAATGTCATTAATAATAGTTACATACATATTCTCAAGTTCCTCTGCCAACAAAATTCTTTTTTCTTGTTGAAATTTTATCAAAAGTTGTATATAATTCCATCCAAAATTATCAAATAATTCATTAAACTCATTTATAACATTTGAATTGTATGAAATGCCTAATGGTAGCTTAAAAAATCTTAAGCCTTTAGGTACAACCTTCATTTTCAGACAATAATTCAAGTAACTTATGTCCATCTTTGTATTTTTATAGGCAATTAGTCTCTTTCCAAAATCGAAAATAAGCTCCTTTAAAGAGCTATAAACATGTTCTTTACAGTCATGGTGGGTTTGCATTTCACAGTGGAAGTTAAATTCATCAGACTTGTCGTTTAAGAACTTTTCCATAAGCTCTCTTTCCTGTACAATAATAGGTTTCTTTTGAACATTAGATTTGTTGATCCTATCTCCACCATGCCTATCAAACATCTTAAAGTGAGATTTAGGGCTAGAGACAACATGTTTTACAGTGCTTTTACAAACAGTCATTGGTTTCAATGCATTTATTTCACATTGTTGACTTACTTGCGATGTTTTAGGCCTTGCTCCAACCCGTTCTGCTTCGCGTCTAGCCCTCACAATACTAAAGTCAAATGTGAAATCTTGTGCTGGTGAAATACCAAGCTGATCAAATGGAATGCCTGTATCGTGGATGGATAGACACTCAGCGTTGTTGCGTATGTTATCAGAAAAAGCTCCATCATCTAGCAAGTCAATACCACCGTTAGTTGTATTAATACCATCTTCAATTGTCTTGAACACTTGAGGGAATCCTCGTTCAGGCGTGGGCGCGTTCCCTCTCGTACATGCACATTCACGCTCACCCCTACTGGCGTTCTGGGACTTCCGATAATCAGCTACTACATCTCGCTCATCCGTAAAGACAGAAACACTTTTTTTGGTCACAGTCACACCACAAGAGTCCAATACTTGATGTAGTTTAGTGCAATTAGTTGTCAAATTTGCAACGAGTTCGTAAAGTTTTTTAAGTTCACCTTGTACAGCTGAAACTTCAGCTCGTAACTCACAAAATTCCTCTCGTGACCATAAAGCATCAGGTGCACCTTCCGGATCCATAGTTTAAGCAACCAAGAACAGATGAAGCCAAACACCACCAATCCAACACTTTAGGAACTGGAAAAACACTGCAGCTCGTACACGGAGTGTATAAAAAAAGTGTTATGTTAAGCATTTTATTTTATTATATTAGAGTCATTGTTAAAATAGCACTTGGAATATTTATGAATGTGTTTTTATTAATGAGTTTTTATTAATGAGTTTTTAAATGAATGTATAATGGATGGTATCACCGACTATGTCATAGGAAATTGAGGCATACACCTTTTAAAGTTTTGGCGGTTTTTTATATTAATTGATGTCAATTTGAATATATAAACCTGCTATGAAGTCTGTTTGCATTAGTTCTGAAGAAGGCTGAATTGTCCAGTCGAAAGCGCTTAACTATCACTATTGTGGATTAAACAACTTTTTTATACACTCCGTGTACGAGCTGCAGTGTTTTTCCGGTTCCTAAAGTGTTGGATTGGTGGTGTTTGGCTTCATCTGTTCGTGGTACAGATATAACTTTATCATACAACTTCAGTGTGGCAATACCTAATTTGTACAACACATTCTTGATTATATGAAAAACCTTAGTAAGTAGTATCGGACATTTGTTCTGTTAGAGGGCTGGTGCTCTCCTTAACTCCTGTTTCTGTCTAATTTTGAAAGGGGGAGAGGGTTAAGAGGGGGTGACAGCATCCTTACTGACAGTATGGAAACAATATGGATATCTTTCTTGACACTCCTATAATTTCTAAATATATCCAAATTATTTGATATTTAGAAAAAGGGCGAGAAATAAAATATTCATTGATTCTGCAGAGTGAGACATTTATTTTCCCTGGGCCACCAAATAACTTGATTTTTTTTCAGGAAGAGAGATGTATTAATGTAATGTCACCAATATCTTCCTGCAACCTCCTTAAGTTGTGAGGCAAAGAATCAGGGGGTAGGTACAACTGAACATTGTTCCTTTAGCCCTTCTGCTACAGAGAGGGTGGGATAGTTGGCATAATGGTTAATGTGTTTACCTAAAAAAAACAGGGTGTAGGGTTTGATATTCACATGGGGTAATTGAATAGGCTTAAAATGGCCCAGAAGGGCAGTTAGCCTAGTAAAGATCTTTGAACCTCTATGTAATGTTCTTACAGCAAAACATATGTCTACAAAGATCAACTTTTAAAAACTGTACTGTTGATTTATAACAGGTTGCCATGGAGTTGGGTTTGTTCCACCTTTTTACCCTAGGATGGAGAACTGCTGCTGGCCTCTTAATCCCATACTCCCCCACCTGGTTCTACTAGCACCTGAGATGCTATTCAAACCTAAATTATCTAGGACATAGTAAAAGTTTTATCCCTCTGTGCCTCAAAGTTAATGATGCCTCAAAGATCGCAGGTACTTAGGGTCATATACCTTTATTCCATTTTCTGCTGTAAAGATCGCTATGAACTTACAGCAACAAAATGGCTGCAGAGACCAACATTTGAAACTGTACTGCTGAATTAAAAAACTCTTCTAACCACTCTGCTGCAAAGATCCCATTCAGCCACACCCCTTTGGCTTTTTGTCTCCAAAGATCTCATATATTTACAGACAGATCTCTCAACTGTCCCTATTTTGGAAGAACATTCCTATTTTCAGGCCTGATTTACCCATGCAGAAGATGTTTGGAAGTATGCTCCTGTTTTCAGGCTTGATGTACACCTTCACACAATTTTCTATATCCCCCTCATCATGTGTGAATTTTGAAGCTGTCTAGTATACAGAAAAAAACACTACATTACCAAAATACTAGTGGCAACAGTACTTTAAAGCAAGAGGATACACAACTTACAACTCCCTTTTTCTGAAGTAAAAATAAATGACTTTCTCTGGTAGAATTTTGTACTGCAGTTCATTAAAGCTTACAGATTTTACACTGTCTGTTTGATAATGCACTTATATTTGTCCATAATTTTTGTCATTCTTTTATCTAAACATGTCTCTGTGTAGTATAACCCAACATGATGCTATGCAGGTAGGTAGATGCGTGGCCGAACCAAACCAAATAAACAACAAGAGGCTAGCAATGTACGATCATGAAGTGAAAAATAATTATGTCCAATACGTATGAATGGCTAAAAAAATAACCCTTTATTAAACAGACCGGTTTCGGCAACCAATGCCTTCTTCAGTGTATGAAAAAGTCTCCAAAAATCCCAACAATTTATAGACACACCCCACCTGTGAGACTGATGGAAAATGCCACCAGTAAATATTTAAAGAAAAAGAACCCAAAATTTAAACTACTGTTATACATAATGAGTAAATGCAACCATATCTGGACAATATGTGGCAAATATAAAGACAAATTAAACATAAAAATAAATAGAACATTGAAAATTAAAAAATAAAAAATATGTTATAAACTGACCCCAACACATTGAGCTAAATTGTAGATAAGTAGATACATATCACTTGTGGTATAGTTATGATAAGAACATATATCATACAGGCTATCATAACCATAAAGAACATCACATCCAAAGCCTGAAAAAAAGCCAGTAAATGTTCCAACAGAAAACATGTGGTTAACAATTGATAATATGGCCGAATTCGAAAATCTGTGCTTAGTCCAGTGTTCCAATATAATTCCTTCTGCTATGATCACATCTGGCATGTCCATATGCCTTTTGTTCTCCTCCATCGGACCCTATATGACACATTAAAAAGACTATGAAAAAATATGAGAAATAAAGGCAAGCAGATAACTATGAACAATTATTCATAATGATCTATAATGTAAATAAGATGTCCAAATCAATATATTTGAAAAACAAAGAACATAAATTGTACCAACCTAAATCCTCATATTTATAAATGGTCATTTAGTCCTGGAGGGAATAGGGCGCCCAATGTAATGATCCAATGTTGTTCCTTATGAGTAAGTATTTTATGCCATCCCTGGGGATTACTACGATCACCCAGAATTCTATCTATAATTATAAAAGAGAATTGTGCATCAGAATGTTTCAGATTGTGCCGATATAAGGCATTAGTTTCCTTCTTAGTTTTGATGTCTGATCTATGTTCATTGATGCGTGTTCTGAGTGGTCTAGAAGTTTGGCCTACATAAAAGGCTTGACACCGACAAGTTGCCAGATAGACCACCCAACTGCTGCTACAGTTACCAAATATTCTGCATTGATGCACCTTACTGGTGTTACGGCTTGTAAATTCCTTACTTTTGTTTACTTGTTTACATGAACCACAATGGCCACAAGGGAATGTGCCCACTAATACATCCCCTGACATAGTCAATTGTTGGTGTATCGCTCCCCCATTTTCTATGTGTTTGAAATGTGAAAAAAGAGAGCCAAGAGTTCTGCCTCTCCTATATGAGAAATGGCACTGTTGATCCAATATTGATCTCAAATATTCATTGGCCATGAGAATATTCCAATGTCTATTAATGATACCCTTGATAGCATTGGAATTTCTGCCAAAGGTAGTAACAAACCGGATGATATCCACAGAACAATCCCTAGTTTGAGATTGATATTGTAACAAAGTTTTTCTCTCAATGTTGTTAGTCCAACTCCAGGCATTTAGAATGTCTTGATGTCTGTAACCCCTATTGGCAAACCTATGATAAAGATCCAAGCCATCCCTATCAAAATCACCCTGTGTCGAGCTCAGGCGTTTGATATGCATAAATTGTAAAGGATATATGTTCTATTTATTTTTATGTTTAATTTGTCATTATATTTGCCACATATTGTCCAGATGGTTGCATTTAGTCATTATGTATAACAGTAGTTTAAATTTTGGATTCTTTTTCTTTAAATATTTACTGGTGGCATTTTCCATCAGTCTCACAGGTGGGGTGTGTCTATAAATTGTTGGGATTTTTGGAGACTTTTTCATACACTGAAGAAGGCATTGGTTGCCAAAACCGGTCTGTTTAATAAAGGGTTATTTTTTAGCCATTCATATGTATTGGACATAATTATTTTTCACTTCAGGATCGTACATTGCTGGCCTCTTGTTGTTTATTTGGTTTGGTTCGGCCACACATCTACCTACCTGCATAGCATCATGTTGGGTTGTGCTTTCTTAGCTATGCTGTAGGACAGGTCTGGAAGTTATCGTTATCGAGTACAGGGGAATCCTCCCCTGACACACACAGCTTTGTGGAATTATTTGGCTACTTCACTTGTGAGAAAAGAAATAAGAACAGTATGTATGCAACCAACGATTGAATGAGACTCTTGAATTTTTTATTGGATTTGTGACCCCTTTGGACATTGGTTTATCGCTTATCAGTGTGGCGTTGGTGGATTCTTTTGGGGCCTACGCAACAGATGCATAATCGAGCAGTTGCAGTTTCTAGGACCACACATACAAGGTTTGATATTGCCTGAATATTTGTAGCGAGGGGTTGGTGTATTGTTTTATTGAAGCAAGTGGTTATATCAGACTTTTTGGGAATCTAAAATGTTTGCTTGAACTATTGGGAGCTTCAGTCACACTTTCCTTTTCTATAAAACAACCGGTGGGTAAACTACGAATGTCAATGCTTTACGATGACCTTAACGGAATTGGAGGCATATTAAGCTGTCGTATATTCTGGATCAGCACAAAGGGTCATAAACTGCTTCATCTTCAATAGTGTGGGGTTGGTGCAGTGTTTTATTGAAGAAAGTGGTTACATCGGATTGCTTGGCAATTTCAAATGTTTGTTTGAATAACTGGGTGCTTCAGTCGAACTTTCGCCATTTTCATATAACATCTGGTGGGAGAACTATGAATGTCCATGCTTAATGCAACTGGAGGAATATTAGACTGTTGTAGATTTTGGATCAGCACAAAGGGTAATATCTGTCTGTTTGGGATACTAGTGCCATCTGGTCTATATTGGTTGATTTGTTCCCTACAACGGAAAGCTGGTTGATCAGTTGGTACATCAGATTGTGCAGAGCTCTTTTGGCGAACAAGATACGAAGCCGTTGGTGGGACAATACAGCGTGTTTGGGACCATTAACATTTTTCAAAATATGTTTTTCTAACTTTATCCATATTTTTATGTTATTTCACATTTGTATGGATGCATATTTGACAACTTTTGGTATCTCTTATGTCATTGATAGTCCACCACTATCGTGAATACCTTTATTGTGTCAGATTATTTCTTTTTATACCATGTCATCTCTCTATTGTGTTTGTCATAAATAATACTTCTCTGTGTGTATATACATATATTATGATTTGTAGTATTTTTTTTGGGGGCGAAGTATACAATTTTAAACTATTACCATTTCTGAATACGAATTTCTGAATACTGCTTTCAGAGATATATGAGTATAATATATTTTACCATCTTGAGGTACTATAGTCTAGAGATATTGGCGTATGTCATGTCTATTTGTTACTATAGGCCTTATCACTATTTTTTGTTATTCACACAAACATATTAGTCCTTGATATACTCTACAAGTTCTTACCCTGGGCATTGGCTGTTTTAGCAAGTCTAATTGTGGTGCCGTTCTTGGCTTGACAATTTGCTATTTGGTTCACTCAGTGTTTTGATGTTGACTGTTCTTTAAACATTATATTGGCTTTGGCCATACATTGGGCCTGTCTATATATTTGCATTGTTCTTTATGTTTGTACTATAGACCTACACCATAAGAGGTCATCAACCTTAAGATCATAGTTGAATATACTGCATATACTGTTTTCTGTTTCCTGTTTTGATATATGAGATCTTTTCTCGCAGTGCTGGCACTGTATTTTTTTCCTTTTATCTATAATAATTTTTGGTAATACAGTTGGGAATCTTGATGGGATACAGGGGCTGATACCCATAATCTCTACATATTATTATTGATTATTGATTTTCCATTACAGTGTTTTATCTTGGTTTGTGGTTTCTGTTTTTTTGTTTATATCATATATCCAGCATGGACCTGGACAGTATCCTAACTGGATTGTGTGCCAGTCGGGAGGATATTGGGGTATTTGGTATCCATGCCTCACCAGGCAGCAATTCCAATGAATCAGTGGAACAATCAGCCATGAATTGTGAATTGGCATTTAATTCCCTTTCCAAGGGTCTTAAAAACCTAAGATCAAACATATGGCACCTACGTTTGTTCCGGGCATATCTTCATAAAAATATAGCCCCTAGGGGTCTCAGAATTTGGCTACAACCACTGGTTGGAAGACAAGAAGACAGATTATCTAATGAGTGGCGTGAAGCCTTACAGAAAGGGTCCATGCTTTTTGTCAACATACTGGCCCAATATTATGAGCGTATGATTGATACTAACCTCCAAGAAGTCAAAACTATGTGTTTAGATTGTAAAAGATTTGAGTCTCAATCTACATTTCAAGACTCTATTAAAAAATTATCACAGGAACTTACAATCCATGATAAAGTTACCAAAGATAGAAAAATAAAGAAGTTTAAAAGAGATTATATGGATTACCAAAGGGGGCGTCCTTTTGACTCCCAGAGAACAGTGAGATTTATGGGTACCAGTCCTGGTTCTACATCTAATGTTCCCAGTAATAACTTTAATAAAAAAAGACCACGGTCTATTCTGAAAAATAGGGATCAAACCGGTGCCAGCACCTCAGGGGAGGATTCTTCATGTACCAATTATGATAGTTCCAGTAACAAGGATTCACCACATAGAAAAATATCCACTAGAGCAATCCCTTTAGACATGGTCCCAGGCGTAGGGGTGGATGCAAACACAAAAGTGGCAAATATGCCAAATTCCCTCGAGGGATTGATCCAGAACTTCCTAACCTAAATCAGGGGGTCAATCTTAATGTTTTGAATTTGTCCAAAGAAACATTGTCTGTACAGCAACAACAACTTCTCATTAAAGGTTTAGGTTTTATCCCTGGGTTTTTTTGCAATGAATATAGCATTGTCACTGATGTTATGAGCTTCTGTCGTAACCTGAATTTGAAATTGTTTTTTGCAGATCGAGACTCTCAAAGAACTGATGAGTTCAGATTCATTAAGTCTGATTTTCAACCACCTATGCACAGACATGTTTCCGTTTTTATGCAAGCGATCCTTAGGGACCTACATTTTGATCATAGGGATTATGACATATTGAGATCTAATCTATCTACACAGGAAACTACTGCTCTCACTGACCTACGGGAGAATCACAATATTGCCATCCTTCCAGCTGATAAGGGTGGTGCCGTGGTTGTGATGGATATGAGTTCATATCTGAATGAGGGCCAATCTCAACTGGCTGATAAAAGATGTTACATGTATATGGCCTATGATCCTACCATTCATTTTAAACAGGAAATAGACACGTTCCTCAATCTTGCCCTTGAGGAGGGCATTATAACCAAAAATTGTGTTTTTCAGTTAACTGTCAAGGATCCTCAGAAGCAAATCTTGTATTTACTTCCAAAAATACATAAGTCCATTACAAATCCTCCGGGGAGACCGATTGTATCAGAAATTGGGTCCTTGATGGAGCCTTTATCTGCCTTTCTTACTCAATACCTCAAACCATTGTTGTGTTTTGTTAGGGCTAGACTGCAGGATACGACCCAATTTTTACAGATCATACAGGATTGTCAACTTGAGCCTGGATGGCTCATGTGCTCATTGGATGTTAAGGCCCTATACACTAGCATTCCACACTAGGCTGGCCTACAGGCCCTACAATATTAGTTAGACAGGGCTGCTCTATACTCCCCTGGGTTTAATACGCTGCTTATCTGCATGACGGAACATGTCCTCAATAAGAATGTCTTTTATTTCCAAGGGCAATGCTATTGGCAATTGCAAGGTACGGCTATGGGAGCATCTTTTGCTCCCATTTATGCCGATCTGTTCATGGCATTCTTTGAGGAATGCATGATCTATGATCCACTACACAATATCTATCTTGTGGAAATAGACATTTGGCGCAGGTACCTGGATGATTGCTGGATGGTGTGGTGGGCAGATGCCAGGTATTTACAGGAATTCATCGAATACCTCAATCAAAATGTTTGGGGAATTGAGTTTACAGTAACATACGATCTTCGAAGCATCAATTTTTTGGATGTTACCATTACCAGAAATACAGATCATACGTTGAACACGAGATCTTATCGCAAATACCCTCAATACAACACTTTGTTGCATGCTTCCAGCATGCACCCAGGCCACACCATCCGCAACATCCTTAAGTCCCAATTTATGCGTATCAAACGCCTGAGCTTGACACAGGGTGATTTTGATAGGGATGGCTTGGATCTTTATCATAGGTTTGCCAATAGGGGTTACAGACATCAAGACATTCTAAATGCCTGGAGTTGGACTAACAACATTGAGAGAAAAACTTTGTTACAATATCAATCTCAAACTAGGGATTGTTCTGCGGATATCATCCAGTTTGTTACTACCTTTGGCAGAAATTCCAATGCTATCAAGAGTATCATTAATAGACATTGGAATATTCTCATGGCCAATGAATATTTGAGATCAATATTGGATCAACAGTGCCATTTCTCATATAGGAGAGGCAGAACTCTTGGCTCTCTTTTTTCACATTTCAAACACATAGAAAATGGGGGAGCGATACACCAACAATTGACTATGTCAGGGGATGTATTAGTGGGCACATTCCCTTGTGGCCATTGTAGTTCATGTAAACAAGTAAACAAAAGTAAGGAATTTACAAGCCGTAACACCAGTAAGGTGTATCAATGCAGAATATTTGGTAACTGTAGCAGCAGTTGGGTGGTCTATCTGGCAACTTGTCGGTGTCAAGCCTTTTATGTAGGCCAAACTTCTAGACCACTCAGAACACGCATCAATGAACATAGATCAGACATCAAAACTAAGAAGGAAACTAATGCCTTATATCGGCACAATCTGAAACATCCTGATGCACAATTCTCTTTTATAATTATAGATAGAATTCTGGGTGATCGTAGTAATCCCCATGGATGCATAAAATACTTACTCATAAGGAACAACATTGGATCATTACATTGGGCACCCTATTCCCTCCAGGACTAAATGACCATTTATAAATATGAGGATTTAGGTTGGTACAATTTATGTTCTTTGTTTTTCAAATATATTGATTTGGACATCTTATTTACATTATAGATCATTATGAATAATTGTTCATAGTTATCTGCTTGCCTTTATTTCTCATATTTTTTCATAGTCTTTTTAATGTGTCATATAGGGTCCGATGGAGGAGAACAAAAGGCATATGGACATGCCAGATGTGATCATAGCAGAAGGAATTATATTGGAACACTGGACTAAGCACGGATTTTCGTATTCGGCCATATTATCAATTGTTAACCACATGTTTTCTGTTGGAACATTTACTGGCTTTTTTTCAGGCTTTGGATGTGATGTTCTTTATGGTTATGATAGCCTGTATGATATGTTCTTATCATAACTATACCACAAGTGATATGTATCTACTTATCTGCAATTTAGCTCAATGTGTTGGGGTCAGTTTATAACATATTTTAAATTTTCTTAATTTTCAATGTTCTATTTATTTTTATGTTTAATTTGTCTTTATATTTGCCACATATTGTCCAGATATGGTTGCATTTACTCATTATGTATAACAGTAGTTTAAATTTTGGGTTCTTTTTCTTTAAATATTTACTGGTGGCATTTTCCATCAGTCTCACAGGTGGGGTGTGTCTATAAATTGTTGGGATTTTTGGAGACTTTTTCATACACTGAAGAAGGCATTGGTTGCCGAAACCGGTCTGTTTAATAAAGGGTTATTTTTTAGCCATTCATATGTATTGGACATAATTATTTTTCACTTCAGGATCGTACATTGCTGGCCTCTTGTTATTTATCTGTGTAGTATCCCACATTCCTAATGGATGCAGGAAGAGTTATGTGCTATTTAGTGTTCAAATTTTATGTTAATTAGATGCATAGCTGGCCTTAAACATAGGCCAACTAGGCGGCCGCCTAGGGGGCCACTCTAGTAGGGGCGTTTTCGAGTACTTATTTGGTGCAGGTAGACCAGGATGGGGGTGCCGGGTGGTGTGGTGAGGGGTACCATGGAGCCCTTTTGCCTAGGGCACTAGTTGACCTAAGGCCGCTCTTGATTAGATGTCCAGATTTTTAACTGAATATTCCTGCTTTCTGAGGGCCTTTGTTCCTATTTTCAATGGGTTTAGGTTGAGATGTATGCTTACAGTAGCAAAATATCTGCAGATACCTACATTTAAAACTCCACCATTGCAATTTAGGGAAAAAAACAGAGGGAGAGTACCACATTGTTACCAACATGGCAATACTGGATTGGAGCTGTAACATACAACAAGATAAAGTAATGAGATCAAGATTTACAAGGGTACCTTTTTACCAAACGCACCAGTCCTGGGGTAGAACTATGACATAAAGACACACTAAAGACAACCTTTAAAACTGTTCCATTGTTAACAAGACAGGGAAACTGGATTGGCATAGGTGGCCTAAGGCACCTGTCAAGCCAACAGCCATGGGGAGCCCCCCACCCCGAATCGCTCACTGCTTACAAGGGCACCCAGTGAGATGCAGCCATCTTGCAGGTATGTTTTTTCTTTGCCTTGGTCATTATGACCAATATGTTACTGCTGTGAGTGGAAGAGGTCATTGCTTATGTTTTTTTTCCTCTAATAGTATTTCCTCAGACTCAGGAGTCAAGAGGTGAAGCCAGCAAAAAGCTGCAATTCATGAGGTCCACATCAGTGAAGCAAAGATCTGATTGGTTGCAGCAGGTCAGAAAGCTTTTTTTTTTTTTTGCTTTGTAAACTTTGAGGAAGTAATGAAGCAAGGATCTGATTGGTCCTAGTAAAACTCAAAGCACTTCTGTATTAGTTCCTTTAAAAAGGCATGTGCTGTTTGTGGATTGTTCATGATTCATGGTGCCTGGACCTTTGTGAGAAAAATGAGGAATTAGGAAGCCTTCCAGCAGAGATAATTAGGATAGGAGACCAAGAGCATTTTGAACTCTCCCTGTAAGGGCAATTTTTAAAAATATCTGAAAATCTGTCCTTTTAAGAACAACTCAAAAAGGCCATTAGGGTGAACTGTGAACAAAGGATTAATAGCAGCTTAACATCAGCTGTAGAAAAGTTAAGTTGCTGTTTTTTTGGGGGGGGAGGGATTATGAAACACAGACAAATGTTAGGTTTATGTTTCTGGACTGTCCCTCATAAAAACTGCACTTTCCAAAGACTGTAAAGTGTTTAGCAAAACCAGTTAATCTAACTTTTTTTAAAAGTTTGTTTATAAGAGCAATATTTAAAATGTTTCCTGAGCTTGATTCCTTTGTTCTGAACCACTGATATTATTTTCGATTTTGTGCAGATTTCTTGTATTAGGAGGCTGGGGGGAGAAGAGCTGTGTCTGTGAACATTAATGTCCACATTGTTGTCTGGTATTTTTGGTCTATCCCTCATAAAAATTGGATTTTTTTAACAAACTTTTGAGGACTGAAGTTGCTAAATAATAAACTACTGCAAAACCTTTTCTGCCATTTTTATATGTTTATAAAAGCAATGTTTAAAAGCTTTTCTTGATGTTACATCTTACACCATTGTCCTGTGATTATTTTTTGCATTGTCCAGACTTCTTGTGCTGAGAGGATGAGACACTGAAATGTTGGGGGGGGGGGGGTGAGGGCTGTGAGAATGTCACAGGATGTTGATTATGTCCAGATGTTAAAAACTGTGGTTTTGTAGCAAAAGACTGAGGACTGAAGTTAACAAATAATAAACAGACTTGTGAGTTCCAGACTTCATATCTTCTACAAAATTCATGCTACTGAAAAAACAGTTATTTTAGCATCCTTATAAGTTTATAACAGCATTGTTTAAAATCTTTTGCTGGCTTTACACTTTTGTCCAAAATTCCTGTGCTGAGAGGTTAAGAGATGGTGGCGGTGGTGGCGTGCCTGTGGCTGTGAAAACAACAACATCCAGATGTTTGCCTGGTAGTTTTGATGTTCCTTGTAAAAAAAAAAATTTTCTAGCAAAACATTGGGGATTGACGTTACTAAATAGACTTGAGTTTCAAACTTTATATCCTTTACATAATGCCTATAAAGCAAAACCTGTTATTCTACTATATTAGTAAGTTTATAAAAGCAATGTTTAAAAGCTTTCCCTGATGTTGTGCCTTTGTCCAGCAACTGTTTTTTTGCTTTGTCCTGAATTCTTGTGATGGAAAGTTGAGAGGTTGAGAGGGTAGGGACTGTGAGAATGTTACAGAATGTCCATATGTTTGCCTGATATTTTTGGCTTGTCCCTCATAAAAATATGGTTATGTTGCAAAAGATTGAGGATTGAAATTACAAAATAATAACAGACTTAGGAGTTTCAGACTTCATATCTGTTACAAATTCATGCTAATGAAAAAAACAGTTATTACAGCATCCTTGTAAGTTTATAAGACTGATATTTAAAATCTTTCTCTGATTTTATGCTTTTGTCCAGAATTCTTGTGCTAACCAAAGATGGGGGGAGGGGGACAGCTAGGGCTGTGAAAATGTTGTAGAATGTCTAGATGTTAGTGTGATATTTTTGGTCTGTCTTAATAAATGGTGTTTTCCAGTAAAACTTTTGGGTTTCAGATTTCATATACTTCACAAAATGCTACTGCAAAACCTGTTATTCTAGGATCTTTATTTTTTTATAATATGTCCCTTATGTTACACCTTTGTTCTACCTTTATTTTTGGCTTTGTCCAGAATTATTGTGCAAGATTTTGAGAGGTAGGGAGTAGGTGTTGTCAGATTGTTGCAGAAAGTCTGCATCTTTGCCTGATAATTTTGGTCTGTCCATCAAAAGTGTGATTTTGTAGAAAAACGTTGAGGATTTAGCATACTTAAAAGTAAGGATTTCTTGCAAAACATGGAGGATTAAAGTTAAATAATAACACACATGAGTTTCAGATGTCATATCTTTCACGATGTATGATAATGCAAAACCTGTAATTCTAGCATCCTTGTAAGTTTGTAAAATCAATACTTAAAATTTTTCTCTGATTTTATGCCTTTGACATGCCATCGTTTTTGGCTTTGTCCAGAATAGTTTTGCTAAGAAGATGAGAGGTATGTGTTATGTGAATTGGTGTCCTGCATTACACAGAAGGCATACCTCTGAAGTGTTCCTCCTTTTGTCTATCTAGATGATGGCCATTACTTTTGGTGTGTTTCTCATAAAACCTGTCAAGGAGAGGATTGAGTTCTGGACTTTATATTCTACAGGTTAGACTTTCTTCATTCTAGCAATGCATTCCTAAAGTTTAGCCACTTTGTGTGATGAAATGTAGTGTGGAATATATTGAGTTTTAAGTCATCATTTTTGTTTATTACCTCATATTTTGGCGTGCTTTCCTTAAAACATGCTGCTTTCTACCTAACCATTGATTGTTTCAAACTTGATAGCCTTCAGGAAAAGGAATGCTAATGCAATAACCTGTTCTAGACAGCTTGTAATAGGAATATTTGAAGTCTTTTAGGCCTCTTCACTTGTTGAGGGAGAATAAAAGGGGGAAAATCTTGCAGAATATCCTGAGTTTTGCCTCAAATATTTGGTGTTTTCCTTAAAACTTGATGGTTTTCTCACAAAACATTTATGCTGGAGTTCAGTAGCATAGCTAGGGTGAGGTGTGAGGGGCAACTGCCCTGGGCACAAAGTGCTGGAGGCATGATCAGCTGCTCCAGATCTTTCTTTAATGCAATACCAACAAACAGTCTGTTACACTTTTGAAGAAAAAGTTAAAAAAGTTATTTTTTTAACCAAAACATGAGCGCTTTAGCACTCCATGCAGGCAGGGCATTAACTGTAGCTAACTGTCTACTACTTCTGTAGCAGCAGTTTGGTACAGTTAAAAGAATATTTTTTTAATGAAATATGTTGAAGGTGGGTTGGGTGCAGGGTACAGAAATGGGACCTGAATGGCTGGGGCAGGGGGAGGGGCATGTGTTGTGCATCTGGCCTGGAGTGGCAGTAGAAGGAACTTCTTTTTTTTTTTTGCTCTTCAGTAGAAGACCTCTGGGGGAGGGGGAACATAGATCTAAGCATAATAAGCCAATCAGTTATGGTGTAGCAGTGATTGGCTTATTAGAGTAAAGTGCTTTTTTTCCTCTTCACTTGAAGAGATGAGGAGGTGGTGTGTTGGTTCATAGTACCAGCCCAGAATGCTGGTTGAACCAGTTATGCTTCTGCTGGAGTTTCACACTTATTATTTCCTTCAGAAAATGTTTGCTAACAGAATACCTGTTCAGGCAATGTTCAAAAGTTTGTAAGAGGAATCTTGCTTTGTATTTGAAAGCTCTTGCCGCCTACTGGTCACTGTTACTCCAATTTTTCTGCCTGCGGTATAATAGTAACTGATGTCACGAAACAGATGTTTAACATTATGGAGGTGTATCATTATACAAATACTCTTTGATTGTGTCTGTTGTACATCTTGTTCTTATGATCAGTGTTTTTGATATTGGTTACCCATTATTTTGTGCCTGCAGTTATTGTAACTAACATGACTTTTTGGAAGTTAACTCATTTTTCTGGTATCTGATCAGCCTGCGTTACAATTCTTTTATCCTACTAATCACTATTACTCTTCATTTTTTCTGGCTGTGGTACAATAGTTACTGGCATTGACTGGTCAGCTTTATTGTTGGCTGTAGTTACACTTTGTATTACTCTTAGTTACCTGCCATTTGGTTTTTCAACCCACACTGAAATAGTTAATAATTAGTTATCTTAATGGTGAATTCGGATGGCTGGGGATTGCACCGCAACTCTGCATAGTTCTCCAGTCTTTCTACCTGCATTAAAACTACTGCAATGAAACTTCTTATTCTAGTTGAGGCTGATAAACAATTTCCCCTGCACTACATGCAGTACAAACAAAATGGAGGTGGTAGGAGCTTTACATGTTTTGTGATGTGGGACACCTCAGAATGGAGTGCTTGCCTCAATGGGTCCATCACATAGATATGATGGGTGACATTCCACTGTTGACACATGGGAGTTTCTTATGTGTAATGCTGATTTTATGGACATAATCTGGCAAATGTAATTATCCTGACAATAAGTGTTCAGAATGCTACCCTCTTAAAGTCTGCTATTCACACACTTTGAGTAGGTATAATGTGGGCCAGGGTACATCAAAGAAAGTGGTGCTGAAACCTGTGCCTGAAGTGTGGTGCTTTTTACTAACATTATGACAAAAGAACCTTATGTCTGAACAAATAGTAATTCTGTTTTACTTCCAATCCCAGTTAGAAATGAAGCACACATTATTTGTCAGGGGCAGCAAAAAGAAAGTTCCAGCAACAGAGGAATGAGGATGTGAAGAGGCAGTAGGATTCCATTAGGAAGCTTTTCTGTGGGTCATCAGAGAAGAGAAATTCAGCAAAACGTTTACATGCATTTGAACACAGTGGTCCTGCAGTGCAACCTATCCACTCTGATCCCAGTATCCTTAACACAGAAAAAAACACTTTGTTGAAGCTGCACCACAGGTTGCCTTCGTGAACCTACTGATATTACCTTGAAAGAAATTAAGTTAAAATGTTAAAAGGCAACTTTAGGAGTGCTGCAGAATCAGCAGAGATTGATAGCTGCTCATACTTCTGTAGTGACAACAGATGTGGACTGTGATTGACAGTGTGTGTTAGGGGTCTCATTTGGGGATGTCTGAACTTGGACAGACTTGATAAGGGATGAGTATATGGTAGCTGCCATACAGCAAGGACTTTTGCAAGTCATGTTGCCACAGTTCCCAGTCAATGAACAGAAAATAAGATTTACATTTGAGAACTATTTCCACATGCTGCCTAATGGAGAGAGAAAAACGCACTTGGTTGACATATTCTGTCTCAATGCAAGTTATCTGGGTATTCTAACCACCTTCTACAGTCAGGTGGCTACAGAGTGTAGAGAGAGATGACCAAAGCTTTACACTGCCATGGCCAAGCACTAGAGCATGCAGCATGCATGCTCAGGTCAAAGGAACTGGACACCAGACTAAAGAGTGGGCAGATAGATGATAGCAGACAAGCAGTGGCTGAAAAAGAAAAAAAAACTCACTGGTGTGTTGTGTTAGAATGCATTATAGCTTTTGTGCAGTACCTGGAGGAACAGAACATGGCATTCTGTGAGACAAGTGATGCCATCCACACCCATGGCAATAACAGTTTCTAAGGCCAAGTATAGCTTTTGTCACAGTTTCATTATGTCATGGCTGAATATTTGCATTGTATTAGGAATAAAGAAGTAATGGATCTTTATCTTGGGAAGAACATATAGAATTAAATTATCCAGCTGATCTCAAATGCTAGTTTGAAGACCATTGTAGGCAAGATAAAGGACACCAGGTACTTCTCTGTGATTTTCTACTGAGTTTACTGTGATAGCTGTACACTCTTTCTGTGCTTTAGTAATCTAGATAAGAATGCTCCTGGTTTACTGTAGTGAGAGTAGAGAAGGAACCAAACATTTCTAGGCCTTAGATAGCTGTGCAACTTTAAGACTGTCATTTGCTATTGGCCAGTGTGTTTATGTGAATTCTTACAGCTTTTTTCAGTGTTTTTATAAACTGACCATGTTTGCATGGCGCTGCACTTAGTGCAGCAGGGTTTAATGTGCACAGGCATCTTGGGCCATACCAGTTTTACTAATGCTTACCTTTCTCAAATCCTGTTAGTTAGTGTGACTGCTGCTACTTAGAAGTGTCACCAGTTACTCATAGTTGTGCAACAAGTCACACTCTTTACCACATGTTCTTCAGATAACATCTGGCAGCCCACAGCTGCTCTACATTTCTCTAAGTAACCTAGAGTGGCACTGCATTGCCCTAATTAACCAATAGCTGTACTGTGTTGCTCAAAGCAGCTCATAGTTGCTCTTCATAACTCACACTTGAAAGTTGCTTAGCAATTCTGTGTTGTCCATGGCCACAGTTGCATCTTGACATGCATAACTTTATTTAGCCAAAAACCCTACTAACCAAACCTTATGTAATTTAGTTCATATAATAACAGGCAGTGCACCCCCAATTGACTAAATTTAATTTACATCCTTTTCTTTAAATTATAACTCCATTTAAGCCCTCCATAAAAAAGTCTGCATAGTTACATTCTTCCACAGTACAGTCCACTAATTATCTCATTAACTACATGTAGTACTCTTTGTAATCCGAATTAATTCTCAAAATCCCTAGACCGAGGTGGAAATTCTGTCTGCTTGTTTTCCTTTTGCTGCCAGCCTCATCGCACTTGGTATCCTTAGGCGTGCAGTAACTGTCTTTTACTCACAGATAATGAAGTCTTACTCAACGAAAGAAATTCTGTTTGGGAGAGGTGCAGATGTTTAACAAATATGGAGGCCTCACAAAAAGATAATCATGTACTGTGAGCAACGCACACATCCACCACAATCGACATCAGCTCATACTAACCGAGCCTGTAAAAAAATCCTTGCCAAAGCCTTTTAGATGCACAAAAGCTAGGTTTCAGTGAAAAGCCAACACCACATCACCTTCAGACACACTTTCAACAAAGCATCACCAAGACTTAAATTATTATGGATCCAGTACACCAGACCACTCTACAAATAAAAATGTTTTAATGATAGCCTGCACCTTTCTTTGCAGGGCTTCCACATACTGGCCAAAGCTTTTGCTGCCCCACAGTCCTAATGGATATCCCAGTGTAATTAACATATCAAGATTATATTAACGTGGTTCTGCTCAATGCCAGACATCAAACTGCTCACTCTTGAGGTTTTCCTGCATTTGGAATGCATCTATAGCTGTGTAACAACTGAAAATTGGCTTAAACATTTAGAAATCACTCTCTGCATAGCTGCATTTTGACCTGCCATGCTTTGCGACTGATAACAACTGTGGTGGCTTGTCCATTTTTGTTAGGAACCAGATCACCACTTGCCAGATCCTCAGATACCCACATACTGAGCTCATTGAACTTCAAGTCACACCAAACAGGACTAACTAGCAGTTTATACCCTGTTATAGGACACACTGTATGTCCCCTGAAAATCATGTATGGTTCACAAGTTAGTACTAGGCTAACTACCCTTGCAGGTTATTTTAAGCCTAGCCGACTATCTCATTTGGTGCTTAAAATTAACCTCTCCCATTGGAGTTTAGAATCATGTAACCCTTTCCAAGAGCTATATTTATATATAACGCTAGTGATTATTACTAGATCAAAACATAGATATTTGGAGGGGAATAATCCTTGAGTTAAAGCATTTAGGAGCTGCCTCTATCCATTAGTAGTAAAGGGGGGACTCCTGGGGTAATATCTAGTGATCGTGCTTAACCAGCCTTGGTGTGAGCCTCTTCTGAATGAAAACTGAGACACTCCTACCTTTTTCATCCTGTGCAGTGATTGGTCTAAATGTGTGGAATGTATTATAGCCTGCACAGCCAGAGTACTCTCTGCCATTTAAACCATGTCTCCATCACTGTACAGATGTCTACTTCCTCCAGGGTGAGACGGGTTTGTAGGGAATGGAGATTTTTGTTTAGGCTCCTAGCATTAATCTGCAGCACCTTCAATATTTCCTTTGCTTGTTTCATTATATTAGTAGGCATGTCCGGTTAGCATTATGAAATAAAAAGCACTATGGTGATGGATAATGTCTTTGCCAATATCTGAAAGCCTAGAGGGGATAGGCTGAGGCCATCTGTGGCGAAGTAGTGCGGTCTGTTGAGTATGTCTTCCCAGACTGAAAAATACTGGATCCCCTTCAAATAACAAAAACTAAGTTCATTATTGAAGTTAATAATTTTTTGCTCCTATTGTGGCAACATCCCTGGAGAATGTAGAATACTGTTCAGAGTTAGGCTCATTCCTGTCTGGGGCACACAGTCTGAGAACTCCCATCATGTCTCTTTACATATGGTCATAAACAGGAACTCCATTATTATGAGAGACTTTCACTAAGGAACTTCATTATTATGAAAGACTTTCACTACCCCTCAATAGACTGGAGTACCAATACCTCCAATGCAGAATATGCCCAAAAGTTATTTGAGTTAATAAACAAATACTTCCTGCACCAGATTGTTAACAGGTCCACTAGAAGATGTAATATTCTTGACCTGGTCCTTATGAATATAGCTTCTTCATGTGCTATGCCACTGACATCACCTTCGCCTTGTTTAGTTGGATCATAAACTAGTGACTTTCACACTCAGAATTTTTAAATCCACTGAAACCAATGCCTGTAAATTATTGGATTTAAATCACATCACCCTCATCAAAATTCACTTATAGCATCATCCCAGAGACTGCCAGAGCAGGTAGCTTCACATAGGAGTTATGTGCCCATTTAGATAAATTTATAGAACTGGCAGCCACAGCTAGATCCAAATATAATGGGAAATTAAAAAAAAGAAGCCACATTGATTGTTCACCAACATAAATAAATTCTTAATAAAAGAGAAAAAATCCTTACAGTATACAGAAGATCAAAAGATTCCTAAATCACAGATGTTTGCTTGTCTTTTTGGCTTTTCCCGGTTAGGGGTCGCCACAGCGGAACTCCGGTCTGCTAATGATTGGCAGTAGATTTTTATGGTCTCGAGTTGCCAGCCCAATGCCCAACCTTCAGCGAAGGCACGCCCATTCACACATGTCTTTCGGAGGCCACTCGACCATGGGGAGGACATACAGACTCCACACAGAAGGCACTCCAGCCTTGAATCGAACAAGAGAACCTCTTGCTGTGAGGCAACAATGCTACAGTTGTACCACCGTGGCTTAAAATTGACTAAAATCTTGAAAACTTCTACTAAGTCTGTGACATCCCCACTCTGGGACAGTAATCAAGGAGCCTAAATATTTACCACTGACACTGGTGAGGGACATTCACTTAGAATACAAATGGATACACTCAGTATTTCCAGATGCAGACCTGTCTGCATCAAGCACAATTTCCCTTAAAAGCACACAGGGAACACACTCAGCCTGGGGTCTGGTTTTCTCTATCTGTCTCCCTCCAGGTCCAAAATAAGACTCTCCACTGGCACATCTTCGGAGTTAAGTCCTCAGCTGAATGCCCAAGCCAAGTTATCCACCACTCTTACTCTGTGAAACCAGTGCTTTGTTTCATTTCCCTTCTCCAAGTAGCTGACACACACACACACACACACACACACACACACACACACACACACACACACACACACTTTAAGATTTGATTTGCACGCACACACACACACACACACACACACACACACACACACACACACACACACACAAACACTCCTGGGAAAGGCTGGCACAGGTCTACTAGCCATGGCCCTTTCTGCGCAGATTATAAAGTAGTTATCACTGCCACTAGACACTACAAAACCAGCTACCTAAGTGTATCCAATTATATTGAGTGACATTATTATTTATACAAATGGTAATGTTGACCAAACAGCAAGGTTTTCAGGAGTGGTCAGAGTTATCACCAAATAAATATATGCAGATACATTAAAGCTTAAATATTTTTTCTAAAGGACCAGCCGCAATGAGAAGTTTAAATATATATATAATAAATAATAAAAGAACATGAAAATACTAAATATCTGTTTACAATAAACACCTGAGTTTCATAAACAGGAAATATTAAAAATAACACAGCTGGAAAGATTCACACAGTTACAGAAAAACAATAATTAACTATTCTCACTATATTTTCCTAACTGATTTAGAGAATTACTGTCCCTGGTCACTTACTAGCGCAAGGCAAGATGAAGTGGGTGAGAGGTCCTTGTTGTCAGAATACAGAATACTGAGTGCAATTTCCTACTAATGTCTAAATATTATTTCTGGCTTATAGAATGGCATCACACACATCTGGTCATCTGACTCTGTTTCCCGCACTATCCTCCTTCACTAGAAGCTGCCAGGGTTTTGGCACCTACATGTCAATAATACACACACACAAGCACATTGCTCATATCTGGTGCAGCTGCTGGAAGTCACAAAACCATTTTAACACTTCTACTCCTCCTACAGAGCTAGTAAGTCAGGCTTCTTACAGACATTTCATCTGTGGCTTCATTCAAAGGTGTGAGATAACATCTTTATGGCCTAGGCCCAGTAGTTTAATTTTCTTACTATTTTTGAAGTTTGGGATTAACCTCTTCTCTTCTAGTATCCTGTGTCAAAACATATACATTCAATTAATTTACAATAATGCATGTACATTTCTTTTCTTTCCAGCAGGACACACTGTTGATACATTTTAACACAAGCAGCTTTACAAATACATTTTTCAACACAAGCATCTATACAAATCAGTTTGATATTCAAATAACATAATTCTTTACTAAATTCAAGCTAGCTGTGCTGGCATATGTTACACATCCACTGCCCTACTTCTCCTGGCATGTCTGGCAGTACCTCCTATTGTCACAAAATACACTGTATTTCTCCATAAATAAGACCTAAACTGAGAATAAGGCCTAGCATGGTTTTCCACGGTGGTCATGATATAAGCCCTACCCCAAAAATAAGCCCCAGTTAAGATTGTCAACAACACATGATGGATGTGTTGAATTATAAAATAATAATATTATTGACATCTGTTGACCGAGGTTATCATACTTTGCTCGCCGTTTTCGAACCATTCAGACACCCAACTTCTTCTCTTTGCAGAAAGTCATAAGATTATTTCCCCGGGAGACCTACATGATTCTTACTGCAACCCTAATCCTCACTCACACTTGACGGTTAAGATCCTTGGCCCATAAACACTGGCACGTGTACTTTGATTGGTGAAAGCATTGACAATGCACGTAGAATGTGCGCACTTGATAATGAACAGGTGTGGTTGTGTCTTCTTAACTGTCACCATTTTGTGTTGCCACTCCTGTCTCGTAAGTCTTCAATTAACTGCCCCCCCCAGACAAAATGACTGCAAAAAAGAAAGAGCTATTCCACTGAGTACAATAATGGAATTATGGAGGACTCCTGGGGAAAGAATCTGATGGCTTTCTGCAAAGAGAAGAAGTTGGCTCTCTGAATGGTCCGAAAATGGTGAGCAGCGTACAATAACCTCAGTCAACAGGCCAACGAGGAAAATGCTAATAAGTGCAAGTGTGGATCAGGTCGGCAACCATTATTTCCTAAGATGGAAGACATCATCTATGAATGGGTTGCTAACAGGAGAGCAAAGGCTTTGGTTGTGCATAGGGCTGATATTCAAGCATTTGCCCTTGCAATGGTACCACAGTTAGAAATATCCCCAGAAGAATTCAAAGCATCACAACATTGGCTGGATGGCTTCCTTCAGCGATATGAACTGTCTCTAAGAAGATCAACAGAACTGTTCAAGCTGGAAGATACTGAAGTTATTAAACGTGCACTTGCATTCAAGTTCTTTGTTGATGTACATTGAATTTTCTAAATACTAACTCTCCAACATGATTGCTATGGCTGAAACTGCTGTGTTAATTGGCCAAGGATCTAAAAAAACAATTGATCAGAGGGTTGCCTCGTCAATCTACATTCCCTCCACTGCTTATGAAAGTGCACGTGTTACATGCATTTTGGCAATTCTCTAGATGGAAAGAAAAACCCACCTCTAATTATTAGTAATGGCAAGAAAGATAAGACTGAACGTGTTTCAGGCATTTACATTCTTGAAACCGAAAAAGCCTGGTCCACACAAGCAGTTATAAGGGAGTGGGTCGATGTAATGCTGCCACTTGTTTTGCGAGGTGGCGAAAGAGGTCGGCTAGTCTAGGATTCAGCCAGCACTCACCGTGCTAAAGACATGAAGAAATTCCTTGCACAGAGAAGAATAGATGAAATAATGATTCCCGCAGGAATGACTGCCTATCTTCAGACTCTTGATATTGCAATAAAAAAGCCATCCAAAGACCATTTGTGCATGGAGCTCAATGTCTACATTGAAAATAGAATGGGGAGAAAGCAGCATGGAAACTTTGTGAAGCCTAGTCTGCAAGAGGTCGTGATGTGAGTGAAGAATTCATGGGATAAAATCACGGACAGCTGTGTTGCCAGTGCACTACGAGCAGGCTACATGGACAAGCAGTGCTCATGTAAGGAGACCTGTATTGCTAGTCATGACAGATTGGGGCCATTGGTTCTACAGGAAATGGAGTCGCAAGAAATTCAGGCTGGAATTCGCGATTTGAGACTTATGACAATGTTTCAGAAGAAGATAACATGACTGTATTTGAATAACTTTTCCATTATCAGGGCAACAGAATGGATTGCTTCTGCTTTCAGCTGCCAGCAAGCTCTTGTCAGTTTTTTGACTTTGTTGTATTAAGGTAATCTTTCATTATCAAGGGGTAATTACAAAGTAAGGCCAGTAGTTCCCAGACTTCATTTTTATGACTTTCTATCATTCTTCTCTTACAGTTTGGGTAAGGAATAAATAAAGCATCACCACTCAAAAAATGGCAGTTATACAACTGTTTTATTCCCTTCCTCCAACACACATGTATTGAGATTTTTCTGCACTTTCTGTTAAGCATGAAATATTGCACTGTGAAAGCCAAGGTGTAGATATTCTGAAGTTGAAATGTTTGTTACATTGTTTATGTAGAATTCTCACACAACTGTTAATGCGTTGCCTAGAACTGTTTCCCAAAAACAGAAAAGTACCAAATAAATGTCAATTTATGTACATGAATAAATGTTGATTTTTGTACATGAATAAATGAATAAATGTAGATTGTTGTACGGGGGGAGGGGGTAAATAAGGCATCCCTGATAATAATCCCTAATGCGTATTTCGGCGGGGGAAAAGGTATAAGACCTGCTCTTATTTTGGGGGAAATACGGTATTAAATTTGCCCATGAACATAGGTTAGCATCTGAAGACAATTACAAATCCTTCTTTAGCTATGTTAGAAAACTAAGCAGAAGCACCCGACATTGCTATAACATAGTTATAATGACACCACCTACTCTGATTCACTAGCATTGTGAACATACTAACAAACAAATTCCAAGTGAATTTTACCCTACAGATGGCTAACCAAAGCCCACTTATTGCTGAATCACTTGGAACCCCATCACTAAAGAACATGTGCTAAGGGTGCTCTTCAAGACCAAAATCACTTCCTTCATGGGACTGATAATATTCTTGGCTTTTAAAAATCAGTACTAAACAAGCCTTGGCAGGGACACTTCTTTAACCCAAGTTTAATCACTGGCTTTGCCCCTGAGGTTTGGTGCACAGCAGTAGTGATGCAATTTTGAAAGGGAGGCTGCACCACTGACCCCAGGAATTATAGATACATCAGCATAACAGTTTTTTTCTTGCAAAGCCATGGAACATTGGAGTAGCTAGGGTGGGACAAAATGAGCAGCTGCCTTGGCATGGATGCAAGGCATTGGGGGCAAGACTGGGAGATGGTGATGGATTGTTAGTGAAGCACTGGTATTCATTTCTTTGCCAATAATTTTAAATGTCAGTACAGAAATGAATTCTGATACTACTTTCATGAACAGAACAGCAAGACTGAAGCACTTCAATGCTTCATTTTGTGTGTGCCATCTGCTACAAATGTAGGTAGCGGTTTGCTAAGGCTTTAGATGTGTTTAGAAGAAGACTGATTATCTGATTAGTCTTTAAACATGAACAAAACCTATTTTATCTTGAGGACAACTGATCAGGGAGAGCAGATCTGGCAAACCAATATAAGAGTGCTAGATCAGGAAAGGGACCTTTTTTGCTCTTAAACTTACAGATGAGTTGGCTATGGCTCTGCTATGGAACATATTGTAACTGACCTGACAAACTATGATATTAAAAATCTCATCATGCCAGAGCCCCAGCAGATTGGCTTCATCAAGGAAGGATCCTATCTACTGAACCATGACCTTGCCAATGGACTTGATACCCCCATGCTAGCATAGTTAATAAGCTTAATGCCCCTTTGGTTACATTTTTCCAGCCTTCTGTATTTAAATTCAGGAAGTTTTTACATCCTTTACTCTGATGAAGTCCCTTTTGATTTGGGGATGAAAGCGCTCAGGTTTTACTGGTTTTTACAATAAATGAAGTAGTTTACCTTTTGGATCATACATCCTTTGGCAACTTTGCAGGTGTGGATTATTGTGAGATGTGGAACTGTTCCTATTTTGGGTTTTCATTTTCCATTGTATTGTTGTAGACAACCACTTACCCCAGAATACAATATAGAAAATACTGCACGCCAAAATGAGAATGATGTTGGAACGTGGGTCTCCTTTGATTATCACATAATGACAGTAGTCAGAAAGTCCTTCTCCATAACACAGCTAATTGCCAATAAAACATCCATATCTAAAGAGGACGTTATCCCCTTATAATCATCATTAATTAGGTCAATTATTGAATACAATGCCCCCTTTGGAAAGTACCTCACTTGATGTATCAAGCAAGTAGAAATGACCCAGAGGTTCCAACTAAGAAGATCATTAGAAGATCACCAGGAAAGACTGGAAGTGCTGTCCCTCTGCTCAGTATCTTATAGAGTCCTAAGGAGAGATCTGTGATTTGCCTTCCATGTCATTAGGGAACCATGTCCTGGATTTGTTTTGTCTCCACAAATCAAATAGCCCCACAAATGCCAGAACCAAGGATCTAAATAAATCACGGTAGAGAGATAGGCACATTATGCAGGGAACTTCCACATTAACAATACACCCCTAAGAGATGACCCAGTTGCTCAGGATTTGGGAACGTATGCAGAAAGTGACCTAATGTTTTGATCAACAAGTGTCTTTTGTTGTAATAAAAATCCTTCTATATTGTACAGCTTATAAACAAACAGATTATGTCTAGATCTAGGGATGTCATTGTCTCCCTTTACTCATTCTTCATTAGGTCAATCACTGAATATAATTGAATGGCATGCATCTGTCCAGACAGGCATAACAAATGGATTGCCCACTGAGATACCTTACTAAAGAATACAAGACCTAAACAACATATCCTACATGGACTGACTCAAAGCATTGTCACTATATCCTACAGACAGTTAAGGGTTGACCTGTGTCTGGCATACAAGGCATTCTTCAACCCAATACTGAAGGACATACTCCACATCAGCAAGTGAAATGGCATCAGAAATACTCAGTCTAGGGATCTAAACCTCTCCTGCAACATCAACAGAATGGTTTGGGGGGACAGGTATATCTTGCAGATACCGCTGCTCTGGAACATTCTCCCCATTGACATTAAACAAAGTTCATCCCTGTTCATATTTAAGTGCAACTTGGATCTATGGCTGGAAAACAGAAAATTTACCCCAGGACTGCCCTCTGTACTTCTAATGGACATATGTAGCTCCTAAATGCTTTATCCCATACATGGGTCCCCTCAAATTATCTATGGCATGATCCCAGTTATTCTCATTAGGGGTAATACATAATTATTGACCATGAGATGGGTAAGACCAATCTCTAACTAAACAGGATAGGTTAATGTGAGCATTGGCTAGGTTTAAAATGTCACACAAGGGCAGCTAGCCTAGTACCTATATGTGAACCTATGAACCTATGCTTTGCCTTCTTCATCTAGTTTATTGGATGGGTATTTGCAAATTCACTCTGGGATTGACTGGCATAGCCCTCCTCCAAACAGATGGTATAGACTAAGTGTGGGTATTGCCAAAGTGTAAATGGTCACAAGTCCCAGTTGCCTTGAATTTCCTATGATCCCATGATCCTATATGGGCATACTACAAAGTATTGCTCACTTTTTGGCAGCCTAAATGAGATATTGTAGAATATACTGTGACGATGTGGGGTATTGCCATCTGTGCCAAGGAGAGTGAGGCAGTGCATGTGCAACATACAGCATAGTTAGCTGGAGCTTTGTAAATAATTTTGTGTTATTTGACTATCACACTGAGTTGTACAGATGCTTGTATTAAAAATGTATCAACCTTGTTATTATAACGGATTAAATGCTTATGTTTAAAGAAAGAATTCTGGAAGGGAAGAGTAGAGGTTTTTGAAATTGTTCTACAGATTTCAGATACTGCAACAATTCTTAGCAAAGTTCTGAGTGTGTATTGTACCTGAGTCAGGTGATCAAATGTGATGTCATTCTATGACCAGCACTGAGAGGATGGAACTCTCACAGCAGTTTGTTTTCTTTGGAACCTGATATAAAAGATCACAGACAGTTCGTTGAGTTCAGATCAGTGTAGTTCGAAGCTCATCACCTTCCTTGTGGAAGTAAGAATCTCAGCATCTCATCTTAATTTACTGAATTAATTAGGTTAGCTAGGGAACAGTTATTCTTTAGACATTCAGGAAATACAGTGAGATTACCTAAGTATTGTTATATCTGCATCTGCTTGAATGTGTCCAACTGTGTTATTTTTATTTCTCCTGTGATTGAAGCTTATGATATTTAATATTCTCATATTTTCTATTTTATTTTATTTATTAAATATTTTCATACCTTTCATTGTGGCTGATCTTTTAAAGATTACTTTTAACATCTTGAGACTACTTGTGTTTATTTTGGTGATGCCTTGGCCACTCTGAAAAGCCTTGCTGCTTGGGCTACACTCTACCATTTATTATTAGCATCGATTTTACTCAGTATAATTGGATACCCTTGTAAGATCCTGATAGTTACTGACTGGTGACAGCATAGTTACCTTATTCTCTGGACAGAAAGGGGCACAGCCAGTAAATCTGTGCCAGCTTTTCCCAGGAGTGTGTGCGTGTGTGTGTGTGTGTGTGTGTGTGTGTGTGTGTGTGTGTGTGTGTGTGTGTGTATGTGAAAATCAAATACCCAGGTGTGGGCTTGTTAGTTACTTGGAAATGGGATACAATGCTCCAAAATAAGTCTTGTTTGGGATGTGGAGAGACAGAGAGTCCAGTCCCGGGGCTGGAGTGTGTTCCTGGTGTACTCTTTGGGGAAACTGTGCTTGATGCAGAGAACTGCATTTGAAAATACTGTGTAAATCCATTCTTGTTTTGAGTTACCATCTCCCACTGTTATCAGTGGTGAGGATTGAGGCTCCTTAATTACAGGCCTGGGTAAAGAGGGCTCGTCACATATATCATAATGATATAATATGTTTTATGTTACATTCCCAAAACTGTGAGATACAGTGCATGACCAGACTGCATTTTTTAAATTATTGTAGACATCTAGGTTATGGCTGCTTAACTACTGACTGAGCAAATGAATTTATTCATTGTTAACTGACAAACTTGGATACTAATCATTGGTTACAAACTAGCTTATAAGATGTTTTTTTAATACCTATGTTTTGAAAAGGAGTGCTTCTCTACTGTTTAGTGTTTATTACTTTCTGGCCCTTATGTTGCTTTTAAGGCTCTAACTGATGGATTAAGATGCTATATTTAATGAATCAAGATGACACATTTATGATGGTCAGAAAGTACTATTGTTGATTAGAAAGGTCTGATAGAGCATGTGCCTTACACATTGCCTTTATTGTTTAAGCTTCATGCTGTTTCTGTAGGTTTGGTTTACTAACAGGCCTATAAATCTTGAAAGGACATTGAAATAATGCACAATAACAGTGAGAAGGTAACTGGTGTACCACTGTGATGCTGCTAACCATTTGAAGTAGCTACAAATTAACAACATTGCACACTTAAACCTTTGGCACCATTCTTTAAATCAAGGAATTTTCAGGGAGAGAATAACAGTTTATTTATTGTAGGGAATTATCTTTTAAATGCTAAGCCATGTAATTAGATATAAATAAACTGTTTCTGACATGTTTATGTTTCACCTTCCCTATATTTGCTCTCTCCTGAAGCTGTCGAGATAGTACTGTACTCTGAATGAGAGCTTTCCCGGACAGTTTGAACTTTTCTCATGTCAATCAACAACTCACAAATATGGCTGATACACTGGTGGCTACAAGAAGGAGATATTACAGGATTCCCCACATTCTGCAGGCGTAGCACACAATGTAGTGCATCACACTGAAGGATGACTTTCCCAGGATTCCTTGCTACAAAAGCACACCACCATCTGGCAGCCCCACTGTAGTAATAAGCATCTCATCAAAAGTTCAAAGGTCCAGCAACATAGCTGGAGATGGTCTGTATTCCATCCGTCTCCAAGGCTTGGAACTCCATCCTACTCCCCATTAGACTCAAAGAAAACCCACACATCCACAATACTAAACTAAAACAATGCCTCCTTAACTCTTGGCTATGCAACTGTTACACCTTTGGATAAGATTAAAAAAACATTCTGGTTGGCATTTTCTCCATCTAGAGCCATTTGTTGCTGTATTACACTCTATAGTCCTTTAAAATATTACTCCTTGCTGTACAAAAACATGTAAAGTATTATTAGCTCTAGACTTTTTTCATGCTTATCCCACTTCTCTTCTACACTCCCTGTAAACTTATCAACTAACAATACCACCATAACAGGTGATGTACTTACAATTTTGTTGAACCACCTCAGTATTAAATCTGTAGCATTGTTTAAATATTCATACAGTGTACTTATTCCAAATATATATTGTTTATTCAGGAGACTTTTTGTATTATTATGTCTTACTATTATGTGCAAATGTATAATATCTTGTGTATTACTATTATGTACATATAATGTCTTAGTATTTGAATAGAACGTGAAAATGTGATAGCAGAATGCATCATTCTTTAACTTTATGTATATGGAGCCACAGCCTCCTCTGAAAAAGGCCCTTGTACCCAGCTGGACTTTCTTGGTAAACAAAACAAAACAAAAAAAAAATAGATAAATAAATGTATATGACTGCATTGTATATTAGCAACACACATTTATTAATCTATTGATTTATTTATCTTTGTTGACTGAGCACCTCCCATTTTCAGCAGAAGCCCCGAGAGAAACGTTCTACAAAATTGTATTAATACATAATTAGCAAACATTTTTTACAGTGCAGTTTAAAAATAAGAAAAATAGTAAAAACAATATTTTTGAAATTTAATGATTTAATAATTTGCAAGTAAATTTTAAGTTGAAATGAACTCAAAATGCTTTTCTGTTTATGTCTATATTGTGTCTACATGTAGATTATACCTACAAACAAACCGAACTTTTACATGAAGTCAAAGTTTATTGTTTGAACATTAGCTTTTCATTGTGTCCCAAGTTGTGGAGCTCACTGAGCTGCTTAATAAAAGCAAATAAAATAAATAGGAGACATCAGATTACCTCATAACTCATTAACATGTGAGCTATACAAATCATAATTACTAGTAGTGGTAGTATTAGTAGTGGTAGTAGAGGTAGTAGTGATAGTAGTAGTGGTAGTAGCGTAATAATAGTAGTAGTTGTTGTAGTGGCAGTGGTAGTAATAGTATCTGTAGTAGCAATGGTAGTTGTAGTATTAGTAGTAGTACGGAGTTGTAGTAGTTGTGACAAAAGCAGATAATGCCAGCACAGCTATCTGGAATTTTGTAAACAATTATATGTCATTTGTGAATATCAACATGATTCATATAAGATGCTTTTATTACAAATACACTAGAACTGTATATCATGTGCATATCAAACTGCTTGAAGATATTTGCAAAGTGCTGTTTGAAATGTAACCACAGTGTACCCTACTGGAAAAGAACAGAAATGTACATGCCCTATTGTAACTGTTTAAATGTATATATTTTAACAATGGAAACTAGGATACAGGAGGTTAACCTCAGTCTAGTAAATTTTAGAAAAATAGCTGAAATTAAATTACTTTAATTCTATGCAATAAAAGATTATATCTTTCAGTTTCAATGCAATAAGGAGACACAATATCTAAAACTAGGGAGCGTTCTGTATTGTCTCTAAGGTGAAATAATTATTAGTCTTGAAATGTGAAGGGATGTAATTGTTTTATGACTTCCAGCATCTGGCAAAGATCTGAGGTCTATGTATTTTCATAGGTAGATGCTAAATACTGCTAGCTTCCAGCAGTGTGTGTGTGTGTGGGGGGGGGTTCACCTGGGATAGATTCAGATGACAAGAAATGATGTCATTCTGCAAGCTATCCCAGCAGTAATATTTGAGATATTAATTTGAGAACACTCTGAGAGAGACAGATCATTCTGTATTCTGTCTTTAACCTGACAACAACTAGAAGATCCATTCACCACATCTGCCTTGCTCTTAAGTAAGTTAACTAGGGTATAGTAATTCTCATAGATACAGTCAGGAATATAGCAAAGCTTAGTTTAGATATTTTTATTTGTTTATTTCAGACTGTCCTGCAATGCCACTGTGAATATATATTTAGTATTGTCTTGTTCTTTTATTATTTATTATTAAGTATATTTAAACCTTTCATTGTGGATGATCTGTGTAGAGATATTTAAGTTCTGAGAGTACTTGCATGTTTATTTGGTGACACTGTGTAGGCTACTCCTAATAGCCTTGCTCTTGCTCAAACTACCATTTATTTGTATTAATAGTAACATTACACAGTAAGATTGTACACCCTTTGTTAAGGGCCTTAAAGTAGCTGATAAGGAGTTGGCTGGTGGCAGTGATAACTACCTTATAATATGAGCAAAAGGGGGAATAGCCAGTTAACCTGTGCCAGACTTTCCCAGGTGTGCATGTGTGTGTGTGTGTGTGTGTGTGTGTGTGTGTGTGTGTGTGTGTGTGTGTGTGTGTGTGTGTATAAATCAAACCTTAAAAAGTATGTGTGTCAGCTACTTGGGCAGGGACACAAAGCACTGATTGGACAGAGAGGGTGCTGAGGGTCTTGGCTTGGCCACTCAGCTGAGATCTCAACTCTATAGATGTGCCAGTGGGGAGTCTTATTGGGGATCTGTAGAAAGAGGGAGAAACCAGCCCCGGACTGACTATGGTCTCTGTTTGCTCTTAAGGAAAATTGCACTTGATGCAGAGAGCTGCATCTGGAAATACTATGTGTGTACTTGTCATCCTGTCTGTGTACATCCCCCACTGTTGCCAGTGGTGAGGATTGAGGCTCCTTGATTATTGGTCTAGTGGTGGGGCATCACAGTGGTATTATTATTAGTAGTAGTAGTAGTAGTAGTAGTGGTAGTTGTAGTAGTAGTTGTATATAATAGTTGTCATAGCAGTAGTAGTTATAGTATTTGCAGTAGTGGTGATAGTTGTATTAGTAGTAGTAGGTAGCTGTAGTAGCATTAATAATAGCAGTAGTTGTGATAGTGGTTGTAGTAGTATGAATAATATCAGTAGTAGTAGTGGTAGTTGTAGTAGTACTAGTTGTATGTAGTTCTAGTAGTGTTAGTAGCAGCAGCAGTAGTAGTGGAAGTTGTAGTAGTACTAATAGTAGTAATAGTAGCAGTAGTTGTCATAGTAGTACTTATAGTAGTAGTGGTAGTAGTAGTTATAGTCGCAGCAGTAGTAGCAGTAGTAGTTGTTGTCACAGTAGTACTTGTAGTAGTAGTGGTAGTAGTAGTCATAGTAGTAGCAGTAGTAATGATAGTTGTAACAGTAGTAGTAATAGTAGCTGTAGCAGTGATAGTATTAGTGATAGTAGTTGTAGTTATAGTAGCAGTAGTAGTGGTAATTGTAGTAGTAAAAACAGTAGTAGTAGTAATAGTAACAATAGTAGTATTAATGGTAGTAATACTAATAATAGTAGCAGTAGTAGTAGTTGTTATAGTAGTACTAGTATTGTTGTACTATTAGTATTAGTAGCAGTCCTGGTAGAAGTAATAGAAAAAGCACAGAAATGCTTATATTTTGTAGTTGTGTACATCTGTACAGATTACATTTGCTAAACAAAATGGATATCCCACACTAATAGCAAGAGCTATACTTCATTCAGAGCACTGTGTGACCTTTATCCTTATCATGCAGTATAATTATAAGGAGTATTAGTGTGCCTGTCTACATGGTTGGACTGATTAGGAAAGAGTGCTAGCTTGTAGGTGACAGTGCTTCTAAAGTCTAAAATGCCACAGAAATATAAATATAATCTAAATACGGGCAGTTAATAGAGTGGAAACAACACCAATACATAAAAAAATGTTAAACAATGTATTGACTTCGTAGCAGAGATTGATGAAGCCTTGGCTATGATTCAGTTGACCTGGGTTTTATTAGTGGCTGAGGCACTGGAAAAGCTGGTATGGGGGAGAGGGTAATCATGAGACAATAGCCTGCTCGATTCTTTCATGAGGGAGGTATGAATTGATAATATGACTGACCACTGTCTGTTGCTCAGTAAAGACTGAAAGAGGAAAAATTGACAGCTGGCAGGATAGTTTTGCAGGTGGGAGTATGGGTTTGTGCAGTACTAAATGGTTGTACAGATAAGCTTGCAGCTTAATCCAGACTAATATGATGACCCTCTCCTTTTTGCTCCACTAAGAGTTATCACCAATCCTTCTTATTGGTAAGCAGCCCTGATTAAGGTTTTTATTCTACCCCACTCTCACCCCCCCCCAGAAAACAAAATTATTAAAAATTGCAAATGGCCTGGTATTTTGAGTAAAACATTTTTTCTAGCACTCTGATATTTTAGGAGAAAAAAACTAACATTTCTGTAATGTTACAAAAACCTATACCTGTGTAGCTGAACCACTTCAGTATGATATAAAACAGCAGAGACAGCTAGAGGTTAATGACAGGGTATCTTTATTTCGGCAGCAAAATGAAAAAGACGTCTTTTGCATTAGTTAAGGATGTTTGTCCTTCAGAATCTCATGCTTTAACAAGAAACTTCCCTCTTCAGACATCCAAATCGGTGGCATCCTTTGGTCCACATTCTTAGTATGCCACTGCATGTAGTGGCCTCAGGGGATTGGACAGACATATGGGGGCAGGGAGGGGAGTCATGCCAGTGGCATCTGACTCTGCACAATAGTATAATCTAGCCAAAAGAGACAAACAGAACACATAGGAAAGTGTGGAGAAAATATATATAATCAGTTGCAGATCCTGAAACAGAAATTACCTTTAGTTGCTTGTCAGACATTATGCCATGAATATTACTTATGTAAAAATAAATACAAGATGAATAATTTTTATTAAAAGATGCTTGTCAGACATTATGCCAAGAATATTACTTATGTAAACATAAAAACAAGACATAATTTTTATTAAAAGATGCTTACACATTGTCATAAAGCTGGATGCTACAAACAGAGAATGCATTCATTTGTGGGTTATTCGGTAAGGGGACATTGCCTCACTGGTGCTTTGTACTGCTGCTTTTATATGAGTGGATTTACATGAAGGGTAGCAGTATCACTGCTCTCCATCAGTGCTACTACTAACTTTTACACTGGCCTGAATCAGGATGCTCAATATTATAGTTTAACATGTAAATTATATTTGTAGTCAAGCTATTTTGTCATTGTAGATGATTTTGGTTGAGAAAGCAGTTGTTGGCAGTAAAGCAACTAGCAGACAATTAAATTAAGCCCTTGCACTTTGTATTTCAGCAGAGGAAATACTGGAATAAGTCTGAGACTCATTTATAACAGTGTTATCTCTTGTTTTATCTACTAAATTATGCAATAAACGGTTTATATTCAGAAACATACAAAATGATTGAACAGGGCAATCAGCCTGTACATTGTAAATTGTACATTCGCTAAAGGAAGACGTTCATCTGCTGAACAAGCCAAAATAATGATAGCGCTTGTCCGGTCACAACAGCCACATGAATTAAACAAACAAAAAATAATGGGCAAGCTGCTTGTCTCAAAAAAGCCTCCCTATCTCAACTTTCATGTCTTTCCCATATGTTCTTTCAGTACTGGAAACTAGCAGTACTAAGAGAACAGGAAGGCGAAGACAGGGGAAAAGGTGCAGACTCCATTATTAATGAAAGTTGCTTTCACCAGAATTACTTTGTGGCATTGACACTTGCTGAAACTGAATTTGCACACTTGCCTAGCTCCCCTTATATATGTGTGTGTGTGTGTGTGTGTGTGTGTGTGTGTGTGTGTGTGTGTGTGTGTGTGTGTGTGTGTGTGTGTGTGTTAACGGCACAGTTTGCAGAACTGCAGAGGAAAGGGTAAAAACAGTTAATCACTATCAGTGCTGTAATAGAAATGTTAGCAATGATTTTTGTATCACACTTTTGGGTGGGATTGACACAATGAACCTCATCTATTAACAGGGAAGCCATTACAGCTATACTAATCTTCCAGTTTAAATGAACCGCTGGTATAAAGCAGTATTCACTGTGATGCTAGAAAGCTCTATATGCTGTTAAGAAGAATGTTAAATGCTCAGTTCGTAATTTCCATTCCAACCAAATATGCTGCAGATCCATGGCACACATTAAACAATGGAATGGGAAGTGCAGCATGTGTTTCAGCAAGCCCTGCGCTAAAGAGAAATCTCACTTTCTATGCAGGCAAGAAGAGGTACATAACATTGAATTGCTCGGGGTCATCTTGAGAGCCTGCACCTCCTGTAGATGGTAATGTAGGACTTGGAAAGTGCATCAGGGATCAGTATGTCCATATCGCAGACATATACTGCATTTAGAAAAAGATGTACACCAGTAAAGCAAAACTGTAACTAAACCTCGTGACCTTTTTGTTGGGAGGGTGAGTGGTTAAACTGTTTTACCTACCATGTGAAGTCCTCACATGAAGGCTAGTTACAACTGAGAGCAAGCAATAGTTAGCTCAGTGTCATGGCTTTATTTGTAGAGAGGGTTGCTAATGACAGGTTTAACCAGAACATAGGGCTGACTCCTTTGACGTGCTTAAAGAGGGAGCTTTTTTAAAGAAATGTGAGATTAGTTAACCATACCCAAATGTAAAGCAAACGAGTGAGCATTTTACTTTTCACTTAAAATAAAAGCTTGCTGTAGTAAAATATTGGTTAGAGTGCATATCATTCCCCATACTGAATGTTTCACATACTGAATCAAAAATGTTCTGCAACAACTACAGAAAAATTAGAAAATACTTATTGTCCAAAAACTGCAGGATATTTATCATGTTCTTACTTCTCCATATGAAGTAAATGCTGACAGTAAATGTCATTTGAAAAGAAAGGCAGGTGCGTTCCCTGTCAGAAAATGACATTGAAAGATTTAGAATGCACACAATGTACTGAAAAATGCACTGGATGCATTAAATCTTTCCTTTTTATGTAACCATGTCCCATTTGCTTTCATTAGTGTATGAGAGATAGTAAACAATTCATTCTTACATTGGGTTTTGAGTAGCACTCTGTCAAGGCAAAATACCAGTGCAACATGTACTGTACAATGAGGACTATGCATTTATAACTGTTGTTTTTATAAAAACATAATAAATATTTTTTTCTGCTATGTTGCTGAGGGGTGCTAGTCAAATGCACAATATCTTATCCGTTTACCCTATCATTTTATCTAGGATGAGTTTATTTTCAGAGACTATTCAAAGGCATTGTTTACTACTGAAAGGAAATAACTGTGTTAGTGAAGCAGAATCATGCAGCTTTGCAGTGGTTGCTTAGGTGACAAAGTGAAGCCAGTAATATTTGTTTGATATGTCATACCTGATGGCATGTTTGCTTGCTATACGCGTGTTGCAACATAATGCACTAGCCTGGCATTACTGAAAATCAGATGTCATTAGAAATATATTTATCTAAATAATACATCTACATAGGGTTTTGAGATACCAGGTTTCACAAGGTGCAGAGCAGCTATAATGTAAGATCCAAAATTCAGGGAATAAAACAGAACTCAATGTTTCACTAACACTAATAATTATCTGCATTATGTATGATCCTCACAGCAGCACTACCCATAGGTTGATGGTATATTTACAGATATCACAAAAAAATTGTACTGCAGTAAAAATTAGCTACCTAGAAAAGAATGCCTAAAAACACAGAGCAGATCTTTGTCCAAAATGAAATAGTACTGTAAACATTACTTTCTGGTGCTGATGGAAAGTATCATGGAATGCACCTTTCAAAAATAGTTCTCGTGATATTAAAGCAAAAATCTAATCCACAAAAAGAATGAAGGTTGTCCTTTTTATTATTGTAAAAGCGCATTGGCACTTTTGTAATAACTAGGACTTCATCAGAACTGATACCATAAGGAGGGCTTTAAACGCCTTTGCAAACGTCACGTGACCATGTAATCAAATTTTACACAAAGGCACAGCAACAAAATAGAAACCATTAACACAGGCTATGGACAACATCTGTGCTAAAAATGATTTTAAATGTTTGTTTAAATGAATTAATGAAACATATCATTTGCTGTTATGTGACTTTAAAACTATTTTAATATGTATGTGTCCATTTAAACTAAGAAAATTTTATCTGACACCTGAGTACTTTAATAGTCATTAAGTTATTCAGGGCCCCACCTGTACCATAATCGCCGACTGAATCGATAATGAAAAGCATGTTATGACAGATGTCATGGTTTGATTTTTAACTGTGCAATGCTGGAATACAGTTAAATTATGATGCTTTCAAGGTTTCTGACTTAAGTTGTTCTTAGCTCATCTCACCAGTGCACAGACATACTTAGGTGATTGTCATTATGTATTAGTGAGTACATGTATCCATGTATGTATAACAGTGCTTATCAGGCATGTACAAGGTAATAGCTGTAAATTGCAGGTATCTAATCTTATTCTGTGCCCCTCAAAAATTAGTATAATCTTTTACTTCAAACAGAATATACCTGAAGAATACAAAGAAGAGACAAGTAACACATTATATCATTAATATATGTTTATTATGTAATTATTAGTAAACAATTATAACACATACTGTATGACCACAATACCTAGAATTAAGCATTTCTAAGTAGACAAGCAGGTAAATAATGAAAAAAAAGTTGTCGTATTTGTCACTGCGTACTGCATCCAGATAATTATCTCTAACCACTCATGTATACTTCTGTAACAAATGTAGGTAATCCACAAATCATTGGCATTGTGGAGGAAATTATGTTATTAACACAATTATACCCTGGGGAGGTGTTAAATGATGTTATCAGCAAACAGGAACAGACTGGCCAATTCTGAAAGAAGAAGACCTATCTCAGTTTCAAAAATGGAAGTGCAAAACATTAATAAACAGAATAAAGATCAAATGCCATTTAATTTCCTTGCAGTTTTATGGAGCACACATTAAACCTTTCTTCCCTCTCCTCATGCACCAACACACCTGTTATAATTTTACTTAGATGCAGTACACATGTAGCAGTACATTTTGTGTCATCCCAAAGACATGCTGTAGGTGGCTTGGACACTCTAAATTGGCTCTAGGTGTGAGTGTGTGCGTGAGTTTGCCTTCTGTGGAAGGTTGGGCGCCGGGCTGGCAACTCAACACCGTAAAACTCCACTGCCAATCATGAGCGGACAGGTGATCCGCTGTGGTGACCCCTAACCAGGAAAAGCTGAAAGAAGAAGACATGGTATTTTACTGTGTTTACATTTGTGTCATTACATAGTCTTTTACTGTGTTTACATCTAACTCCCACAGCACTGACTTCAGATAAAGGAAGGGCTTCTTAAAGTGATCACTTCCTTTACGAAACACACACTGCATATTAAGCACAGTAATGAGCCATAAAAAGAGCATAAACATTATTAGAACAAAAACACATTTTTACAAAGGAATCTACTGCAAGCATATTGCATTTCTAAGTAAAACTATAAAGACTGCTGAATGCATGATCACTGAAGCAAAGTGTAAACTTAGCAGTCACCCAAATAGAAAAAAAACTAATAATTTATTATAGGAAAAAAATCTTAGAGAAATTGACTTGTACTGTGATTTACACCCAGCAAGAAGATGTATTTATCAATCCTGGTCATTACGGAGTAAATTTCACCATAATTCTGACCCCTGTAGGGCAATACAGTAAAATCCATAACAAATTATTGCCTTCAAGACCATGGCTTCCTTACACAAGTTTGAGGTGAATTTGCCCAAACATCAATAGACCGCAGGGAAAAAAAAGATGAACAGCATAACACAGAGCACATTTTTCCTATAGGAAATCATTACTGGTGCAAGTTCTAATTGTGTACCAGCAATGATCAACTTTATTAGGGTGACGTCCCCTTCTTTGAATTGAGGCACTGGTGGAGTATGTATATATATATATATATATATATATATATATATATATATGTTCGAGGTGTAAGGAGCTTGCCCCTCCCCTCAAAAAACAAGAAAAAATTTGTTTTTTTGAGCATTTTGGTTTTTTGAAACATTGACTTTCAGAAAGTTGACATTTCATAGTAAAACCCAAGACCAGTAACAACAAACAGAAAAGTAAGCTGTATATTTTCTCAAACAAACTGTAACCTTGCGTTAGTACGCACTTCTAGGAAACAGTACAAAACAGTACAGTTAATCAAAAGGGGCAGTTAGAATACATTACAGTGCAGCAACATGAAAAGGCAATCAATCATGAAGGAAATGTTAACTAGCTAATTGGGTTAAAACAAAACAATCACAACTGAAACTAACTTTGTTAGTACCTCTTGTTCAGATGGCAGCCCTGCAAGTAATGCAGTTCTAAATATATACATTTAAGGACTCACAAGGTGAGATGTTCCAAGTCAGGATTATGTTACATTTCCTCACAAACAAATTCACCTGGAAAGTAAGAACTAAGAAATAAATAAGCACTGTCATATACTTTTCATGACGTGATTGTCTACAAAAGTGACATGGTGCATGCATTGAGCAGTATTTACAGTGAGAACATGGGGTTTGATTTATATGCTTCTTGGAGCAAGTCTACGGTGTCCCTATGATCCATAAAATGTGCTATGGCATTCTTTGCAGTATTATCTTCATATGTTGGTTACAGATACAGCATACAAGTGGTTTCCTGTACTAATTATTGCGTGCATTTAGCTTTTGAGTGGCATTGTTGTGCAGGGTTATCTTGTTTCAGGAGGCTGAGGAAGCATTGTCTGTGAGCTTTTTTTTTATTTTTTTTATTTTTTTATTTTTTTTTTTTATGCTTGGTGCAGTGGTTTCTTTCTACAGCCCAAAACCATGGTGTAGGTAAATTGGTGAGCCTTCAAACTGCCTGCAGGTGTGCAAGACATGTATGAGTGAGAGTACTTGCGCATCCTGCAATACCTGAATAACCTAAACTAATTTCTCTATCTGACACCTAGTGAGTGCCAGGCTAGGCTCCATTTCCCACATCACCTGGAAATGGATTAAGTGGGTAATCAGAAAATTAGCTTTTGTTTTGATATTATCTTTCTTAGATATCTGAGTTATAAAATTCTTTGATAACACGGCTCTTTCTACCAAAATATAGCATTCCCAGCTCTGACAGGTTCCTTCATTTTACTTTCTAACAATGTAGGTTACATTGACTACAATGATCTGCTTAACTCAGTGGACCATATTTCTTGCAAACCACATTCAATTTCTGTGGGACGTCTGAGGAAACTTAGATCATGGCTTCAGGTCCTACACAGAGTAATGAAATAATTTTGCAGTGAAGATGGCAAACAGTCAGTATAAAAGGATGAGACAGCAGAGTTTAAGGCTTTCTGTGCATTCAGACATACCTCAAGTGATGGCAAGATTTATCGTGTCCTCTTTGGTGTTCACTAATATACCAGTTATTAGACTATCTCCACTTATAATGTTATGTTCATTCAAGTATATTAGGCATGCAGTTCGAAAACCACTGAGAAGCCTAGCTATCTTGAGTAGTTGGATGTGTTAGGCTCCCTGATCGAGGAGTGACATGCTGTGTACCTCAGAGTAAATTTACAATTGTCTATCCAATAGTTTAAAGTAGTTTTGAATGTGGCCAATGTGTCGCATTGCTTAAAATGTAAAGAAAACTCATTTTATAATTACTGAATTTGCAGAATAAGGGATTTCTCACCCCAGCATGGTCTGTTAGTGAAGGTTACCATCTTTCGTGTGGATGTTAGTAGTGCTGTTTGTTTTTTGTAGGCATAGAAGATCGAGCAGGGAGGGTCTTTTGTAGCTTGGAAGGCCAAGCACAGATTACCATGAGGCAGCCCGTATGAGAGAGAGAGTATAGTGAGAGGACTTTTAATCTGTCAGTGTAGCTTAATACATTTAAAGTTGTATTTTTTAATTTATTTTGGTCAGAAATCTTTTCAGTCCTTTCAAGTTGAACAAGAAGCTTAGAGAAGTACAGGCTGAAGGTCTGCGACAGGTTAAATGACACAAGAATCATGACTTCCATGCTCCTGGAAGATTGTTGTTGGTGTTGTGTCTTTCGGCTTTTCCCAGTTAGGGGTCGTCACAGTGGAACTGCGGTCTGCTAATGATTGGCAGTAGATTTTTACGTGCCGAGTTGCCAGCTCTGATGCACAACCTTCAACGAAGGTACACCCATGTCTCCACACAGAAGACGCTCTAGCTGAGAATCGAACAGGACAACGTCTTACTGTGAGGCAACAACAGAATATGGATTTGGAAATTAACACAGCAAAGCAACAAGACTTCCTGAATATGACTGACTGATGTTAGTAAAATGAAGTTGATGAAGCTACCCAAACCCTTTGGAGATTGAGTTGATTTTAAGGGAAATTTCTTTGATATGGTATGAAGTGTGGAATTCTTGCTTGGCAAAGAAAATAATACTACATTTTTTGGCATTAAGTGTAATTCCATGGTAAGTGCACCGGGGAACAAACGAAAAACCGCCTAGGTTTCGATTGTCCCTCCCCATCTCTCCTTCCCCTATTGCAAATTTACCTCTTGGATGCTTGGCTCATTTTTATATTATTTTTTATGGATCTTATTTTATTTCATTGTATTTTAATTCACAGCCTATACAATTAAAATAATAGACAGTATATTTATTCAGACAAGGGATATATCTAGCTCCCTTTTTTAACACAATTTAAAATGGTAAAAGGTTTCCTCTTCTAACTCCCTCTGTTGGTCAGTGCCGGTGCAGTCTGTAAGCCCCTTTTTATAGTACATTTCCAAAGGCACAAATGTTTTACTCTTCTAGCTCCCTCTGTTGATCAACCCAGGTACACTGCAAAACCCGTCTTAGTACACGTTTAAAGGGATAAACGTTTTCCTCTTCTAGCTCCCTCTGTTGGCCAACCACAGTACACACTGAAAGCCCTTTTGTGTTTTTTAATTGATGATAATCATCTTTACTGTTTTCATAAAAAATTGGGTGGCCACAGTGGTGCAGTAGTTAGCGTTGCTGCTTCATAGCAAGAAGTTCTCTAGTTCAATCCTCAGCTTGGGTGCCTTCTGTGCAGTGTCTGTAAGCCCATCATGTGTGTTTCCTCTCACATTCCAAAGACAGGCTGTAGGTGGATTGGACACACTAAATTGGCCATAGGCATGTGTGTGCCTTCTGTGGAAGGTTGGGTGCTGGGCTGGCAGTTCAACACTGTAAAAGTCCCCTGCCAATCATGAGTGGACAGTGATCTGTTGTGGTGACCCCTAGCCAAGAAAAGCCAAAAGAAGACTGTTTTCACACAAAATTGTTTGGCAGATCTGAAGAAGATAATTCAAAAGCACCACAGCACTTAGTTCACAAACTTAAGTTCCTGAAACATTCAAACAACCTAAAACAAGGCTGATGCATGATTGAATGAATAATATGTATAAACAATGATTTTTCTTTCTGTTACATATCACATGTTAGTTTTAACTTATAATTGTGCTGTCACAGTTGTTATCCCAAAGTTTAAGGTCTGGAAATGGAACCTCTCTAATAGATGTGTATGTATAGCTATTTTACCTGGCTAAGCCCAGCCTCAAACATACCAAGGCAGTACTTCCACATCATCAGGGTCAGTTGCAATAAAGCCTAACCCCCACCCCCTATATGCCTCTTTGATGAAATGGGTGGAACTTTCTTTAGACACTCCTATTGGAACAGTAATAGCTGGTACCACATGCTACTCAGTCTTCTAAGCAGCACACATGTGCCAATAAAAGAAGTCTGAAACCAGGACTGAGTATCAGAGTGTTTTTATTCTGATTTACATTTGAGAAATCCTGCCTTCCACAGCTAGATCCTTTGTGTGAACCAAGTGAAGTGGGAGACCATGAACAATGCAATAGACCTCCAGGAACAGCAAGTAGATACATTTCTTCTAAGGTCACTGCAGCAGGAACTATTCAGATTAAGCCTTTGCTGGAGAATGTGCATGTCTTCATGGGAGTATATCATGTCATCCATTTTGCAGTCATTGGCAGGTGATGAACCATTGCCCATTAACATCTGCCTTAAACATCAGAAAGTTAGATGCTGAAGAGCATGAGGACCTAGACAAAGTCTTGGGGAACTTCACTGGTAACGTGCATTTGTGCAGAAGAGGTGCCCCTAATCCTTAGAGTGTGAGCCGGGTCAGTAAGCTTGTTGCATATCCAGCAGATGTTGTGAGGCTTAATCTTAAAATGTCTAAACTTGCTGATAATACCTGCATGAGAAATTAACTGAAGGCCTTACCTAGGTCCAGGTAAGAAGTGTGGCCAATGTCTATATCTTCTATGACCTTATCAAAGAATTCAGTTAGACTAAGTTGACAGGACCTACCTTTATCAAAACCAGATAAATTTGGATTGAGGTACTGAAGATTCCTATATCAACATTTATGATGTCTGCATTGATATATTTCATGATCTTACAAATGATACTGGTGAGTCTTATAGGTCTGTAATTTCTTGCATCTGTGCTGGGAGATTGGGGCCACCTTTGTATAGCAGAATCACAATGCCAATTTTGCCAGATGCCAGGTGCAACCAATGGAGAGACCGAGGTTAAATATGTTAAGAGGGGGATGAGCAAAGCTATATTTAACACTTACCAGAAGGCATCCAGGTGCAGGTTTCTGATCAGTGGAAGTGTTGTTTTTAGTCTTTGCTAGCAGTGATAAGACTTGATCTGCAGAGTTAATAGGAGGAGGAGTTATGTGGGTAATGGAGAGACTGAGGCTTGGGTTAGTAGGATAAAGTTGGAGCTGAATTTATCAAGAAAGTTGGTGATGACCCCAGGATCAGAGTAAGTGTAGATGTTGGATATTAGTTCAAAGCAGAAATAAGTGTTACTGCTGAGATTCTTGATATTATTGAAGATACTTTGAGCCTATGTTTGGAAGAAGGGGCAATTTTTAATTCATAGGTACCCTTACATTTTAGCTGGGTGTTTGATATTTTTGTGATCAATTTTAAACTCCTTTTGTGATATGAGGATGAAGATATCTTACACAAAGCCAATATTTTTTTCTTTGTTTGATCAATTTATACATTTATTCCACCATAAGTGTTTATTCATGAATTCTCCATTGTATTTGGAACATATGGGAAAAATACCTCAATGGAGATGACTAGATGGGAGTAGAATTTTGAGCTGACTGCAACACATTAGGCAAGAGATTCAGGAGGAAGGGAGCCACAGTGAACTTTCTATAGGTTACAAGGCTGGGTTTAGAATAGTCCCTAATGTTGTGGGATTCAATGAGGGAGTGGTTTTGGTTTTTAAGGAGAAGATGACAGTCCGGTGGTTGGATTTAACCAGAGAAATTGTGATGCATGGTGAGATGTAGACATAAGACATGGTCAAGAAGATTTTCTCCCAGGGTGGGAAGGTGCATCATCTAGTCTACAGAGTAGAGATTTACAAAATATGAAAACTGCTGCACATTTCTTATTTTTAGTTGTGTAGGTGTCCCAGCTGATGGAGGGGTAGTTGAAGTCACTTAGAAATAGTGTATTGGCTTTGATAAAGATTTTTTTAAGAATTCATGTATAAATCATGATCAGCTGGAGGAACTGAAGGAGTCTTATAATTTTTATGGATATGGTAGCTAATTTTGTTAAGGATGACCAAGACATCAAGAATCCTGATGTTGTATTATGTGGAATTTGGCATGAGATGAGAGTATCATAGATAAATATGGATATATCCCCACAGTTCCCTGTGAGTCTGAATGAATGATAAGAGCTGAGCCAGACATACAGGAAATGTTATCTGTACATTGGAACCAAGTTTCAGTAACAATACAGATATGGATGTGCTCAAGACTCAGGAAGACCTCAGCTTTAGGCATTTTCTTATTTAAAATTCTAACTTTAAACAGTGCTATCTTGATGTAAGCTGAATCAGAGTTTGTGAAGGTGGTATTTTACGAGCTGGACTTTGCCTAAAAAGGGCACTATGCAAATGTTTTAGTCAGTATGCAGAAACCATGGAAGGACAGTATAGTCTTTCTGTGGCAAAGCAAGTTGGCCTGTCAGTCATCTTATACCATGCTGACACATACTGCATCCCACAAAATATAATCACTCACATATATAATCATTAATGTCAATTATTTTGTGTTGGTATAATGGCATCATTCTTTGTAAGTCAAAATGAGACTAGAGTTTTTCCTGCCTCAGACACATGCATGTAGAATGCCATTATCTTGCTATCTCTCTCTCTCTCTCTCTCTCTGCATCTCCCAAAGGAAAAGCATTTAAGATTATTCACCGCACATGGTAACCACAATATTGTGTTCATTCCTAAGGTGAAGGGATTGAAGGTCTCTAGCCACATTGCAAATTCTGGCACCTGAGAGGCAACATTCTGTCACCTGCCCTCAGGTCATCCTGGTGAAGGGAGAATCTGTATATTTATGAAGTCACCAATGACTAAGACTTTACCTTAGGGACTGCAGACTTTGTGGACCTTATTGCTGTTGGCTTGCAATGCTGATGACCCTTTCAAGAGATGGCTGAGGATGCAGGTGTGGATGCACTTGTGCAGCTAAGTGGCTAGGTTTTGTTTGTAATATTTCTAGGAAGCTTAGTTACAACCTAAGCATATGAGAGGTTACTGTTGAAGTACCTTTTTGTACTTTTTAGTTAAGGCAGAATGCTTATTGGTACTGGTGGAAGATGAGAGGGTAGCCTCCAGTTTGAGTAAGTTTTTAACCTCTTAAAAATTGTTACATGTAAATGTTTGCTTGGAGGAAGGGGTTAAAAGTAAGCATGAAGCAGTTGATACGCTGCCTGAGTGTACCAAGCAGAAGCAGGTTATTCCTAAAAAGAGCTGGAGCAGACTGAGAAATTGTGATGCAGAGATAAGTGATGTGCTTCACAACACCGTGTTAGTTACAAAAACGTGGGGGTTGAGTAGTTATGTAGTAATGCTAGGAATCTTCTGGGCTACAGCTTGTTAAACAGTCACAACTTGGTTGTCAATGATAGGACAAAAAACTCAGGAAGCAATGATAGCACAAAAGTGAAGCAATTTCAATCCATCCCTGTAGCACAGAGGAATATAACCTTTACTGTGCCCTGGATAACCCATTGAAGTAGCTGTATGGGTGCTGGTGGGACCAGATTGAGGATGAAAGGGATATTAGACATGTATCAATTAGAATTTTTGAGACTTGAGCCAACTTGAAAGTGGCTATTAAATCAATGGTGTAGAAAAACTTGAGGATGAACACCAAGCCTTGCCTTTGTAAATAACATTTGCACATTTCTTTTAAATGGTCAGGAAGGTTCCTTTGAAATTATTTTGGATCAGCAAGTTGTCTAATTTCTACTGGGATCCTGTTCCAGTTTGCAGGAATAATTTTGCTAAAACGTCTTTCCCCAATTGTCAGACTGAATGGGTGCATTATCATCTTGGTTTCTGAGTGGGTAATGGGAGTATTTAATTTGTAGTTTTAATCTAAGGAAGGGGTAACAGTGTTTGTGGAAGATTTTGTAGGCAAGAGTGCACAGAAGATCTCTCTGGAATAGGTATGTATTTGACTTTATAAAGGGAGACACAATGGTGTTCATAGACAGGTGCTAGGCTGATGAATCGACAAATTGCATTTTATGCTGTGGATCTTATAAGGGGGTCTATGTTTAGCTATCAAATGAAACTTTCATCGAACGGCTAAACATCGAACCCTATCCATCGAACATTCATTCATTGAATGTTTATTCATCAAACGTTCATTCATCAAACATTCATTTCAGTGAAAGTGTGAGATGGTGAAACGAGTTGGCCAACACTTCCCTGTCTCACACACCACAGTATTTCAAACCCCTTTTCCCCACTGTAGTGGGATCTCAGGAGTTGGTATATATAATCGGGAGTGGGGGGTGGGGTGAAAACTTCCACCTGGATGGGTTTGAAATACTGCTGTGTGTGAGAGACGGGGAAGAGTTGGACAACTAGTCACTTTCCCTGTCTCACACATTCGCTGAAATGAACTTTTGATGATTAAACATTCGATGGAAAGGGTTTGCTGTTTAGCCATTCGATGAATGTTTCATTAGACAGCTAAACATAGACCCCGTATAAGGTATGGTGAATATTAATATGTCCAGGAGGGAGTGCTTGCCTGTGTTAGTGTTTGGTCTTGTGGGTTTATCTACTAGTTGGAACTGATAGTATTGAGAGGAATGTATTGACTTGGCTATGTTTATCTGGTTAACAGATCAGTGATGAAATCATCTTCAAAGCTTATGCTCTAGGGTTTAGTTTTGGAGATAACTTCAGTTAATGTAGCCTGGAAGACTGCTTCTGAAAAGAAAGAGGGATGTATACTATTGCAGCAAGTGGTTAGATGTATTTACCAATATGAAGGGAGATTAGTGTCCATTTGGGTCTTTACTACATTTATTGGGTTGACTTGCCACTGGTCTGGATGTAAGATTTGGATGTTTTTGACAAACAACATAGCTCCACTATCTATTCTGCAGAAGATGTTATAGTGCTTTGTAAACAAAGCTGATGGGCAGACTGATGATTCAGCTAGACCAGGTTCCAGAAATCACTCAGATGTTTGTCTTTTTTTCAGTCACCCAGGTTTCAGTGTTGTCAGTCATTATTTATATCTTATTACTTATGCTTTGGGGATTTATGAGGTAATGTTTGATTTGTTTTAGTTTGAAGGAGCATCGTCTGGGAGTAGCACTGTATTTCTTACTTTCAGTTAGGGGTTGAGTATTTTTTGTTGGTTGTGGTAGTGAGCAGAGGATTATGGGGGAGTATGTAACTGTCAGTGCTATTAGACTGGAGAAGGAGAAGTTGGTTGTAATTGTGTCAGCATGATTGCTTGTTACTAGACCTGGACTCAGGTTATCCCAGGTTATATTTTATTTTAGGAGGTAGATACATAGTGAATTCTTTTTACTAGATGGGATACAAGATATGTAATCAAGAAAGCAGTTTGCACCTTATAAGTTGTTAAGTGGAAGGAGCTGGTCACTTTTCAGTATGTAAGATGAGAGCATGTAAAGGAAGATAGTAGGTTTGTAACAAAAGAGGTGGAATGACTATGTTGTTAAGTGAGTTTTGGACGGACACACACACACACACACACACACACACACACATATATATATATATATATATATATATATATATATATATATATATATATATATATGTATACAGAAAAGGTCTAAGGATATGGTAGAGGCTGGAAGTATGGGTCTTATAATACAGAATATAATCTAGATGTAGAGAGAGAGAGAGAGATGCTGGAAGAGACGGTTAGATTTTTGGGGTGGGTCATTGTTGCTGAAATAACTAGCTGCTGCTATATATATGGTTAGGATAATTGGTCTGACTGATTGTGTGAGACATACCGGGTTATTGAAGGTTTTTTGTAATTGGCCAGATGAGAAAGGGTGTGATTCACCTAACAATGGTAGCACAAAACCTGCAGGAGCTTTAGGTACATAGTCAATGAAATTAAAGCGACAGATGAACAAACTAGGTAGAACAGCATTCAGCAGCCCCAGCAGAACAGAGCACTGAGCCACTCTGCTGGTCTGTTTAGAACAAGAAGGTTAACAGAAAGGTTCCCATTGAAGCAGAAGTCAGCAATTACATTATATTCAAAGTGGGGTATTAACAAATATACATCAGAATAAATGCTGCCTGTTTTCACATTTCATTCCAAATAGGTTCATAGGTTCATAGGTTCATACTAGGCTATCTGCCCTAGGGCATTTATAAGCCTAGCCAGAGTGTGTTTGGCTTTTGCCACCCATTTTAAATGAATTTTGCTATGCCATTTTTCAAGGTTAGTATACTGTGCCTCTGTCTAACAGTGACACAGAAGTGATACCCGGGGTAAACCTATGATCTCCCATCCACTCATCAAGATTCCTCTTGAAGAGAGTCAATGAGGGACTCTGCCTAACCTGGACTGGGATTTTATTCCAGAGTGAAGGGAGCCTCTGGGTTATGAATCTGTCCCTCCAGCATGTCCTATTTATTTCAGTGCTGAGGTTCAAGTCTCTTGAGCACGTAGCTCGATGGGATTTGGATTTTCTGAGGTGCAGCATGTCCATTAATTCCGGGTTGGACATGGCTTTATACGTCAGGCACAGATCGCCTCTGAGCAGGTGGTATGCCACTGAGTAGAGCTGGAGTTTTTTTAACCGGGCAGCATATGGCATCTGTTTGAGCCCTTTGATCCTCTTGGTGAGGTACTTTTGGGGTTTTTCCAGTTGCTGCAGGTGTCATGTAAGGTACATCCCAAAAGGGGCATTGTACTCAATTATGGGCCTGATGAGGGATGAGTAAAGAGGCACGATGACCTCCCCTGATCTAGATGTGAATCCCTTCATGATTAGGAGGGCTATACAAAATGTTTTTCTAACCACTTTGGCCACGTGGTTGTCAAATGAGAGATTGCAATCAACTTGGGTCCCCAGGTCCCTAATTACTTCTTCTGTACTTAATGGATTACCACCTATGTGGTAATTTGTGGGCACTTTGTTTTTGCCAAAGGGGATGACTATACACTTTTTGGCGTTTAGCTTGAGGCCATGGCTCTGGCACTGGTTGTCTGTTTCTATGAGGCCCTTTTGGAGGATGCACCAGTTGTCTGTTTCTATGAGGCCCTTTTGGAGGATGCTTGTGTCGGCTGGAGAGTCGATTATGGCACCCAATTTGCAGTCATCTGCGAACTTGGTCAGCCACAGTCCTTCTGTGTTGGCCTGTAACTCCGAGAAATATATACCGAACAAGAGAGGTCCCAGGACTGAGCCTTGTGGGATGCCACTTGTAACTGGTTTGGAGTCTGACATGGCTCCAGCAATTCTAACCATGTGGGTTCTGTCCTTGAGCCAGTTTGCAACCCATCTAGTGACATAGGGGTTTATATTTAAGCTGGTGAGCTTATCTATAATGCCCGAGTGGGGTATTGTATCGAAGGCATTTGCGAGGTCCAGGTAGGCTGTGTGGACCACCTTCCCCTCGTCAATGGCCTTGGTGACTGTTTCAAAGAAATCGACCAGGTTTAAGAGGCAGGATCTGCCCTTAACAAAGCCGAACTGGGTAGGATCCAGTGTCTGTAGGTCCCCAATATCTTTATTTATAAGGTCCATGATGATCCTTTCCATAGCTTTGCGCCAAGCTAGTCAGGCTTATGGGGAGATAGTTTCCAGGATCCATTGAGGCACCACCTTTGTGGAGAGGGACCACTGTTTCTGTACGCCACTCTTTGGGTACATATCCTGTAGTAAGGCTGAGATTGAACAGTAGTTTTATGTTTGGGTTTAGCTCTTCTTGGAGTTCATGCAGGACTCAGCCCGGGACACCGTCTGGTCCCATTGATGCTGTGTTTTTTGCTTTGGAGAGGGCGGCTCTTACCTGAGCATCTGAGATGTCAGGGGGGCAGCACTCTGCTGGGATAGATATTTGCCCTTTTGGTGGGGGGGGAGAAGTTTACGCTGAACCTGTCAGCTAGGATGTTGGCAATGTCTGTGGGTTTGGTGTATTTTTTGTCATTTTGGACTAATTCTGAGCATATCTGGGAATTCCCACCCAGGTTTCTAACATAACTAAAGAAAGCCTTGTGATTATCCTTAGTGTCCTGTGCAATTTTTCTCTCGAAGCTGGCCTTAGACGATTGTATGAGTGCCCATAGTTTTTTGCTAATACTGATCAGAGATGCCTTCCCTTTTTGGGATTTTGCTCTATCATGTAGTAGCTTCCTCCTTCTATTGTATAGTTTGTTTATGGCTGGGGTCCACCATACAGGACGTCTGCCTTTGGAGGATTGGGTCTTGGTTTTATTTGGGATTGCATGATCCATGCATTCCTGAAGGTGTTCATAGAATGCGTTTATAAAGGATTCTGTGGTCTGGGCCATATTTTCCACAGGCCTGGGGGCTTTGAAGGATTCCACCTCGGTTTTGAGGAGAGTGAAATTTGCTTTAGAGAAGTTTTTCACTGTGGTTTTCTGGGCAGGGGGTGGGGTCGGGATGTGAATATCCAGTGAGATTAGTTTATGGTCTGATCTTACCAGTGTGGGATACACTTCTGGTCTGGAGCATAGAGTCCCCATGTTGGTGAAGATCAGGTCCAGTATGTTTTCCCCTCTTGTGGGAGTGGTAACAAGTTGTTCCATAGCATTTGAGTTTATAAATTCTAGGAACCTTTGGGCTAGGGTGTTGGAGCTAGAGTAATGCTCCCAGTCTATGTTTGGGTAGTTGAAGTCGCCCAATATAATGGTTTGTGGAGAGACCTTCATATTTTCCAGTGTTCTCAGGAAGGCCAAGTGGGGTTCCTGGGTTTGGGAGGGTGGTCTGTAGCAGACTATAAACTGGAAGGCAGTTTTAGCCACTGTTAGTTGCACATGGATAGTCTCTGATGCTTCGTGCTGTGCCACCAACCTGGAGGTGTGGGTATCTTTGACGAATATCGATACTCCCCCTCCTTTTGTGGTTCGGTCCAAGTTTTGGGGCTGAAAAGCATGGTATGAGGTATAACCTGGTAGTGCTGGGGTGCTCTTGGGAGCCTTGAACCAGGTTTCTGCAATGTTATGTCTTTCTCCATTGGAGTAAAGAACAAAGATTTATTCCTCTTTACAAAAAGAGCTATCAGTTTCATTGAGTATGTTGTCAGATTCATCTGTTATTCACAAGTATTCATCTATTAACCACTGTTAGATCAAAAATGACACTAGAGACACGTATAAAGAAAAGGTTTGTCATTCTAAGTGCAAAAGCAGCAGCAATAAATCCAAATAGAATGAAAAACATCACACATTGATTTCTCTGAATTAAACACATTAATTTTTGTTAGTATATTTTCACTCTCAGCCTGCCATGTGTTTAAAGCCCATGTCTGCAGGCCTCAACCAATCCTTAATTCTATCTCTGATTCTTTGCATGGAAGTTACTTCACCAGATTAACTTCAGTTCTAGCCTGACAGGGCTGCCATTTCCACACCTCCAGGTTTCTCCTTTTTGTTTCTCCTCAGATGAGAAACTGACTTTTAGGTTTTGCTGTAGCACAATGCCCTTTATTACACTGCAGAATGCTCATTTGGCACCTCACTACTAGCTAGCTGATGCAGAGTGTTGCCTTGTTACCCATGAGAATTTTCCCATAATGTACACTGCAACATAACTTTTAAAGATACATTACCCAGTTTTACAAAAATGAATATGCTGTAACTAGCTCCGTCCCAGCACAAAACTAAGGGTTTTGATCTCAAGATGATGGACTGTAGGCATTTGACAGCAGGGTACACATACCTCTCAATCTCTTAGTGCAAGAAATCTGGACAAAGCCATAAATAATGGGATGACAAAGGCCCAAAAATAGGGATCATTTTTAAATATTGCTCTGAAAACTTAGAAAGTTGATAGAGTAACAGATTTTGCATTAGCTTGGATTTTCTGAAGGATATGAAGTGTGAAATTCAAATGTCTGTCATAATTTTCTGTCTTCACTCTTCAATGAATTGCCAATGATTTGCTAGAAAACCACAATTTTATGAAAAATGGACCAAAAATATGAGACAAAGATCTGGACATTATGTGAAAATCTGTACAGTTGAGAGTGAGCACATCAGAATTTTGAATGGCTAGACAAGGCCTGTGGTTCAGTGAGCACTGAAAAGGCTGGAGGGATAAGGCTCACTGGTGCAGCTTCATGTTGCTATCAGTCTCACTGCCAACTATTGCTGACCTATTAATAAACTGAAGTATATGTCTAGCAGGCAGTACTTCAAGGCATAGAAGACCTATTTTATGAGTAGGCAGCCTCACTCAGAGGCAGAATATCTTATTTCTGCTTTGCTCAACTTTCTGTTGATATAGCATTTAGTTTTTCTCCTTACCTTGAAAGTCTTGGGATATTAGTGCTCCCAATCCACCTCTCATGCATTAGTATACAGAGTATAGGGCATCATCTACAGTCTGGGTTGCTGCCCACAGCACCATTCTTGGTGAGTTTGAAATGAAAACACAGAATGTTTTTCGGAGGCTGGAATAACTCCACAGAGATAGAGGGAGAAAATTGTTAAGAGAAAAAGTTTTAAAACACACTGTTATTTGTCTCTTTCTCCCATCTAGCAAAATGAATATGCTATTTGCTAAAGTGTTGGTAAGAAAAGGTCATTGAACCATGTTTATTAAAGATGGGCTTTACCTATGATAGATGTAGTTTGCTTATGAACTTGAATAACATCTGTTTTCTATACTTCTGAATAAGAGTTAATTTACTGAGGCAGGCTCTGGAAAATTCCAGCTACCACTGTTGAACTAAGTATGCTGTACCTTTTTTAACGTTCTACACTAACTGTGGTTTTGAGGTAAACGTTCTACACTAGCTGTGGTTTTGAGGTAAACATTCTACACTAGCTGTGGTTTTGAGGTAAAGCATTCTTTTCTGAGGTAAATTGTGATCCTAGATGTTTTTCATAGCCAACTGTCAACTGTTAGAAATGTAACAAAAGCTATTTTGGCTAGTAACAGGAAAGTATAAAAGTTGATGTCAGTAACCAAGCTGATCAGATTGAGATCATCTTGGCCAACATGCTGCTGTAATCTGGTTAGCTGCAAATAAAGAAGTTTTTCATCACCTGAAACAGATGTGACTCGCTTGAATTTTTTTCTTCTGACATTTTGGTTCTTCGGACCGGAAAACTCTACGAAGATACGGATCAGGCCGACAGAGAGACCGAAAAACCTGCGCAGGTGAGGGTTTCTCATCTTAAGATTCCCTCGACGGAAAGCCCTCCGACTGATTTGTCATTGGAAAGAGGCTGGCCGCTCTCTGATCCCTATCTGGGGGACGGTTTCAACTGGTTCAGGTAGGATGAAAAACAATTTTCATTTAATTTAATTTAACCTTGTCGACAGGGGTTTTATTTTTAGTTAAGGGTGGGTAGGAATAATTGTTAAGATTATTTTGTTAGGATTACTTGTTATTTTGTTAGGATCACCTGTTATTTTGTTAGGATCCCCGTTAAGATAGCCCCATTTTGTAATAAGCCCTGTAAAAATAATTTTGATACAGTCCTAAAATAAGAAATCTAGGAAAACATGGGTTCAAGTTGCTGCAAGTATGAGAGTGATGCCTGTTTAAATGTTGATGCTAAGTCTATGAAAAGTTTAAACACAAATAATGTTAAATTTTTGAAGAAGTGGAAGTTGAAATATGGTTTTGATGGTACACTGAATAAGAATGCCTATGCAAAACTGGTTAGAGATTTGAAAAGAGATGCAGGAACTAGAACTAAAAAGCAAAGACAACTGGGATTTCACCAAGCACAAAAATGGTTAGAAGAAGCAAATAAACTAGCTATAAAAGAAAAACAGTGTCAGGAAAAAGAAAATAAATCAAAAGGGGTCACTGGTGCCAAGTGGAAAAGTAGCTTTATTTTTAGATAAAGAGGATGAGCACACAGTTTGTGCAGTACAAAGGCAGGCAACCGCCCCACCGTATGGTGAAATTGCTGCTGCCATACCGGGGAAACCTCCTCAATATCAGTCTGTTTATGTGGGATCTGTAAAACAGGGTGGGTTATTAGCTGCTCAAGGAAATGTTGTGACCCCTCCAATTTACCCACAAATTCCCGTAGTACCTAAAGTTGCTTTGCAACAGGTAGACCAACCTATGCAGTTAAGGTCAGGACCAGCAGGGCAAGGACGTTGGGCTATTAAACTTTCTGACCATTCAGAAGCTCTTCTCTTAATACAAGTTGCAAACCCACAAGCAGGAGATGTTGGACAAGAACCAACTATTTTAGTTTATCGTCCCTGGGCTAGAGAGGATATAAAACAAGCTACAGATGGTATCCCTCATCCCAAGGTTAATTTTCAAAAGTTTTCTGAGGACATAGTTGGTATGCGTTTAAGTTATCATCTAAATGGTTTAGAAGTAGAACAAGTAGTGCGACAAATCCTGGGTCCAGATTGGCACTTAGTTTGTGGTACTTGGACATGTAAGGCAGATTATGGCACTGCATTAAAGCATAATTCTGGGGTGTTAGATACGCGAGTCACTGATCTGTTAAAGAGAATTTCTGATAAGTGGCGTCCAAGAGAAGATTGGACAGTAATAAATCAGTGCATTCAAAATGATGATGAATCTGTAGATCATTATATTGTAAGGCTGACAGAAGTGTTCAATAACCATTGTGGAATGATGATTCCACAGGATCAGACTAATGATAGTCCGTATGAACAGCAATTGAAAAATGCTTTTCTTAAAGGTTGTAAAGCTCCAATAACATGTAGACTGCAACCTTTGTTTGAATATGCACGGCATGCTGAGTGACATTTTAATCTAAAAAAGAAAATTAAAGTAGGCAAAAAGGTTAGCGGATGGCTTCGTAGTACAGGGAGTACAAGACTTGTTTTACTGGTATAGCCTAGACTTGATTTCAGACGGCCCGGGGAGGGTTGATACAGAGTTGATCAATCTAGCTCTAAGTAAATCTAGGAGCGGGTCACCGCAGGTTGCGGCGCACTTACATTGTACAATGTTCTATAAGGCCCCTGGTCCGGATAAAGAATTTGAAAAATAATTCTTTAAGCACAAGTGTGCAAGGATAATTTTGAATTATATGTTTTGGGATACGCAAGGTAATACAATAGTGACCTGTACTTTGACCAAGGAAATGAGTTCTTTATATCGCTCAGGTTATAGCCCACATATTTCAATTACTAAAGTGGTGGGGACACATTGGGTAGATTTGGCAAAAAAGGTAACAAATTGGGACACAATGTCCGAAAGTCAGTTAAAAGATCAACAGATCTAGGTACAAAGATTAAATTGGGTGACTTGGGTACGACCAAGTGTGCACCTCAGGGATGACAAAACAGAAATGGCATGACAAATCCTCCTAACTCAAGAGGAAGATAGTGCATTAAGTGCCTTGCCTGTAGATTTATGGTCAAAAGGTAAAGGAGATGTAGAATTAATGAAAACAGCAGGTGAAGTTTGTATAACTGCAAAGTCAGGTTTTAGACCTCGTAAGCACCAATATCCACTAAGTAAGCAAGCAGAGGAGGGAATTAAACCAGTTATTGAACAGCTAAAACAGGTAGGAATTCTTGTTGAATGCACAGATTCACCCTGCAATTCTCCGTTGTTTCCTGTAAAGAAACCGGATGGGTCATGGAGGTTGGTTTAGGATTTACAAGCAGTTAATTCAGCTGTGATCCCAAGAGCACCGGTGGTCCCTGACCCCTATACATTACTTAATGATTTACTACCTCAGCACAGATATTTTTCTGTCATAGATATAAGCAATGCCTTTTTCTCCATACCACTACACAAGGAGAGTAGATTTTGGTTTGCATTCACTTTCCAAGGTAAAAGATACACATACACCAGGTTGCCACAGGGTTATTGTGAGAGTCCGACAATATTCGCACAAGAAATGGCTTCAAATTTAGCTCAGTTTGTTCCCCCAGAGGGAAGCCAGGTTCTGTTGTATGTAGATGATATTTTATTGGCCTCACCCACGCAGGAAAGTTGTAAAAAGGATACCCTAGCCCTTCTTAGTTTTTTAGCTGAGCAAGGACATAAGGTAAATAAAGAAAAGTTACAATTGTGGAAAGCACAAGTAAAGTACTTGGGTTATTTAATCTCGCAGGAAGGTAGACAATTGGAAAATAAAAGAAAACAACCAATTCTTGAGGCACCTATGCCTACGACTAAGCGGGAGATGATGTCGTTTTTAGGTGTGACTAATTTTTGTAGAAGTTGGATTGCTAATTATGCTGAAGAAGTAGGGCCATTGACCGCACTGATCTATGACCCTCCCATGGCAGCTAAAAGTAATATACAGTGGACAGATAAGGCAATACAAGCATTTAATAGAATTAAGCAATTGATAGCAGGATCCTCTGTTTTGGGTTTTCCGAACTATTCTAAGCAGTTTGTACAAATGGTTGATTGTAAGGGAGGATATATGATTTCGGTTCTGGTACAAGTACATGGGGATAAACAGAGACCGATAGCTTTTTATTCCTCCAGATTAGATCTTGTTGCAAGGGCATTGCCGCATTGTGTTCAAGCTGTAGTGGCAGCCGCCATGGCAGTGCAAGCCTCAGCATCATTAGTTTTGTTTCACCCATTAAAATTGCGAGTTCCACATTCAGTAGCTACTATACTTTTGCAAGATAAGATAACCTTTTTATCTCCTAGTCGACATTTGTCAATTATGACAGTGTTGCTGACACAGCCACATATGACCATAGAAAGATGTACTACTCTTAATCCGACGACACTTTTGCCGATTCCAGAAGAAGGTACTCCACACGTTTGTTTAGAGAGCATTCATGACAAAGTACTTCCCCGACCAGATTTAACAGATATTCCGTTGGTAGATTCTGATCTTGTTTGGTTTGTAGATGGATCAGCAAAGAAGGACACTGTAGGAAGAACACTAGTAGGGTATGCTGTCACCACAGAAACTGAAGTTTTAGAAGCAAAAGGATTGTCAAACGTTTATTCTGCACAAGCAGCTGAGTTAGTGGCTTTGACTCGAGCTTGTACCTTAGGGGAGGGTAAAAAAGTGACAATTTATACAGATAGTCAGTATGCTTTCTCCACTGTACATGTTTTCGCTCAACAATGGAAGAATAGGGGAATGGTTACTGCAACAGGCAAACCAATAAATCGCAGAGATTTAATTTTACAGTTGTTAGATGCAGTGCAATTACCACTTCAGATAGCGATATGTAAATGTTCCGCACATACTAACAAAAAAGATCCTGTCTCCAGGGGAAATGCTTTTGCTGATATGGCTGCAGAAAAGGCAGCTCAAGAAAATGATTTGCCTTTACATGACAATGATTTAGAGCCCGGACACCTCTTAGACTTAGAGACACTAAAAGTAATGCAAACATTGACAACACAGAAAGAAAAATGTTGTTGGGTGAAATATGGTATCACTCAACAGGATGGGTTGTATAGGGCATCAGATGGCAAAATGGTATTACCCTCAAACCTTTTTAGGTATGCTGCATTGGTTAGCCATGGACCTGCCCATGTAGGAGTACAGACAATGGTTCAAATAGTGTCTAAGGTGTTTTGGTGTAAAGGATTTTCAACTTATGCAAAGCAATTCTGTTTATCTTGTTTATTGTGTGCAAAGTATCATGCTGAAGGGGGAGCTAAAAAGTCTCAGCAGGCATTCCCTACCCCTCCATATCCATTCCACACACTCTGTATGGACTTTATTGAGTTGACACCCTCAGAGGGAAAAAAGGTTCTGTCTAGTTATAATTGATGCTTTTTCTAAGTGGGTAGAAGCTTTTCCAGTAAAGCATCCTGATGCACACACAGTAGCAAAGCTTTTGACAACAGAAATAATTCCCCGATTTGGCCTTCCAAGGCACATTTATAGTGATAATGGGTCTCATTTTGTAAACCAGATTGTGCAGAAGTTGGGTCAAGTGTTTCAAATTGATCTCAAACACCATTGTGCTTACCATCCGCAGTCAGCTGGATTGGTGGAGCGACACAATGGTGTCCTGAAGAGTAAGCTCCGCAAACTTATGACAGAAACACATAGATCATGGACTGCGTGCCTTCCTTTGGCACTCCTGTACATGCGAATCTCACCCTCCTACAAAGGACTTACACCATTTGAACTTTTGTTTGGGAGACCATATTACGTCCCGCAGTGGCAAGGATTGTTGCCAGCGGAACGTGAGGGGGGGGTGAGGATCTGGCGGATTATATGAAGAAGCTGCTAAATGTCAAGTCTCTTGTAACCAATGACTCCTTTGCAAATTCCAGAAGTGAAACCTTGTTAAGCGTGGCACCCGGGGACTGGGTGTGGATCCGAATTGTGAAGAGAAAGAACTGGTCATCCCCCAGGTGGGAAGGCCCATATCAAGTACTTATCTCGACACCTACGGCTGTAAAGATCGCAGAGAGGACTTCGTGGATTCATATCACCCGCTGTAAAAAACGTAAGACTTTTCCTTCTACCATTGATGTTGGTCAGACTCCACCGGACCCCTGAACGCAAAGTCTGACTACAAAGGAAGGATGGCCATGTTCAACTGGTACTTGAACTGGTACTTGATGATGATTTTGGTGGCAAAAGTAAATATGTCCATACGAGAAGGAACAGTTGTGAGAGAAAAAGAAATGGTGGTGCTGCAAGTGCAAACAGGTGTTACTACTGTGTTCAAGGTAAAACTTTGTGAAGGAATTTTGGACTGTGCTAAATGGAACAGTAATGATTTCCCGACTCTTGCAAAATACTTGTGCAATAGAGACTGTGCGTCCTGGTCAAATGTTTGGTGGTCAACAAATGTGAATGGATGGGAAACAAGTGGTGCAGTGATACCGGAGAAAGATAAGAGCAGGCAACAAAGAATAAAAATTGCGCATTTCCAAGGTATTCAGGAGTTTATGGAATCGGAGTGTCTCTTCCAATTGGAACTGATCTTTTGGGGACCCTCCAACTTAAAGTGCAAAGCCTTAAAAATGCTACAAGTAAAGCAGATTTTGCCTTCACAGAGGAAGAACAGTTGTTACTCGAGACAGGATTCGTACACCATAATGAATGGTTATCTTGGGTTAGATATAGTACCCGAGAGGCACATCGTGAGAACTGTGTTTCTTGTGCTGAAGGTAAACAGCAACTAGTGACAGTCCCATTGATGCAAGCTGAAGGTAATCTGATGTGTCTGTTAAAGTTATTCTTCAACAAAACCGAAGATAAATGCAAAGATAAAACCCAGCGTTTTCCAGTCATAAGCAAAGTTGAGAAGCCGCCTACAGCAATCTCTTATCCAGGTTCGTATATGTGCATTTCCAGAGATGGCACAGGAAAGAATTATGGCAATATGGGACAGAACTATTGCAATGTTACTGTGAATGGCAATGAGAATCCATTTCTGGAGAACCAAACTCATAGTTTAGCAGACGTATGGTGGTTATGTGGAGACAACAAACTCAGACCAAGGCTTACGATTCCCTGGAAAGGAACTTGTGCACTCGTAAAGTTAATTCTGCCATTCTACATTTTCCCAGTTCCAGCAAGCAATTTCGTAAGAGAACCTGAAATAAAGCCAAGGTGGTTGAATAAGAGGAAAAGAGAGACACCGAAGCAATCCTTCGATAGCGGTGTCTACATCGATAGCATTGGCGTGCCAAGAGGCGTGCCTGATGAATACAAAGCAATAAACCAAACAGCAGCTGGTTTTGAATCCATCTTTGTCTGGATTCAACCCAATAAGAATGTGGACTGGATCAACTGTATTTACTATAACCAGCAGCGTTTTGTGAACTATACCAAAGATGCATTAAAAGGTATTGCTGAACAACTGGAGGCCACTTCGCAGGTGGCATGGCAGAATCGAATTGCGTTGGATATGCGCCTGGCCAAAGAAGGAGGAGTTTGCAGGATGTTTGGAACTTTCTGTTGTACATATATCCCAAATAACACTGCCCCTGATGGGAGCATCACTCGAGCTTTGAAAGGTTTGGAAATGCTATGCGAAGAATTGGCAGAGAACTCTGGGGTAAGTAATACCTTTACAGACTTTCTACAAGCGTGGTTTGGAAAATGGAGTTATCTCATCAGCAGTTTCCTGGTGTCCGTCGGAGTCGCTGTGGCTATCGTGGTGGTATGTAGTTGCTGTTGTATACCCTGTATCAGAGGTCTTCTACAAAGACTGGTTGATACTGCTGTTACGAAAATGATGTACCAGCAGTTGCAACAGACTGGTGAAAGTGAATACATTGAAATGTGACTTTTGCAAATGTTTTGAAGTTTAAAAGTTTGTCTTGCAAATGAAGTAATGTATGCAAAGAAAAACTAAGTTTTTACCATATATTGCTGAAATAAAAAGACAAATAAAAGTGTTTTGAGGGGGGAAATGTTAAGAGAAAAAGTTTTAAAACACACTGTTATTTGTCTCTTTCTCCCATCTAGCAAAATGAATATGCTATTTGCTAAAGTGTTGGTAAGAAAAGGTCATTGAACCATGTTTATTAAAGATGGGCTTTACCTATGATAGATGTAGTTTGCTTATGAACTTGAATAACATCTGTTTTCTACCTCTGCAACATGTTATCCCCTCATATTTACAGGTTGCTCCCAGCTATGCTAATCTGCCTCTTAATATATTGCCCTGGCACAAAACCATTATAACAATTGTTATTACTGCAAATACCTAAAGACTCTTATGTAATTTACCACTTTCTTTCTTTTATGGCTGTACTATTCCTACTACAGCGAAGAATTTGCAATTATAAATAATCTCTCTATGTTATAACTATAGCTTTATTAAGTTTGCTAATTATAGTTTCATTTAAGTTTGCTAATTATAGCTATTGTCATTTTGCTTTAGTATCATTACTATACTTCATTAGACTAATGTTCTTATCATGTTTATAATTTTGTATCCCGGTGTACTATTTTTTATGTTACCTTCTAGTATATAGTGGAGCTTTTCTCCTCGGGCCTCTGCTGAAAATGGACATGTATCCAGCCAGACTAGCCCGGTCAACAAATGTAAAATAAATAAATAAATAAATAAAATAATACTTCTGAATAAGAGTTAATTTACTGAGGCAGGCTCTGGAAAATTCCAGCTACCACTGTTGAACTAAGTATGCTGTACCTTTTTGAACGTTCTACACTAACTGTGGTTTTGAGGTAAACGTTCTACACTAGCTGTGGTTTTGAGGTAAACATTCTACACTAGCTGTGGTTTTGAGGTAAAGCATTCTTTTCTGAGGTAAATTGTGATCCTAGATGTTTTTCATAGCCAACTGTCAACTGTTAGAAATGTAACAAAAGCTATTTTGGCTAGTAACAGGAAAGTATAAAAGTTGATGTCAGTAACCAAACTGATCAGATTGAGATCATCTTGGCCAACATGCTGCTGTAATCTGGTTAGCTGCAAATAAAGAAGTTTTTCATCACTTGAAACAGATGTGACTCGCTTGAATTTTTTTCTTCTGACAAAAATAAAAAACTCCACCCAAACATTGGTCAGAGGTCAGAATCAAATTTTGTACCTTGTGCATAGGAAGCAAACTGTAATCTAGAAAGAAGTACCACCCTTTCACTTTTGTTTCATTTTCTGAGCTACCCTGCTACTGCAAAGCATATCTCAGAATAACATTTTGCATTATTTTTACATCTTTCGTAGTTGTGTCTGGGAATTTGCCTTTATTTGAATTTTCTGCTTAAAACTAGCAGAAATAGGGTCAGCCTTCTGCAATTTCCTGTTTTGTTCACTTACATTTATTGACACTTCTTTGTTCTGAGGGTCTTCACTCAAGTACCCAGCCTTTTCTGTCACTGTTTCAGTGCTAACATTCTTTGTAAGTCTTTGTGCATACTTCTCCCTTATATTGCTCAAAGTTTGCTATCGGTTCACTTTTTAGTCTCTCTACTGACATCACTTACATTTTTTTTCTTTGCTGCTATATTACTGGGCATGCTTATAGTAAGAGAACAGGTTGAGGAGACCCTAGAGAGCTGGAGATATGCTCTAGAGAGGAGTGGAATGAAGGTCAGCAGGACTAAGACAGAATATATGTGCGTGAATGAGAGGGAGGATAGAAGAATGGTGAGGATGCAAGGAGTAGAGGTGGTGAAGCGGATGAGTTTAAATACTTGGGATCAACAGTTCAGAGTAATGATGAGAATGGAAGAGAGGTGAAAAAAAGTACAGGCAGGGTGAAGTGGGTGAAGAAGAGTGTCAGGAGTGATTTGTGACAGACAGGTAACTGTAAGAGTGAAGGGGAAGGTCTCCAAGATGGTAGTGAGACCAGCTATGTTATATGGGTTGTAGACGGTGGCACTGACGAAAAGACTGGAGTCAGAGCTGGAGGTGGCAGAGTTAAAGATGTTTAGATTTGCATTGCATGTGATGAAGACTGACAGGATTAGAAATTAGTATATTAGAGGGTCAGCTCAGGTTTGACAGTTTGGAGACAAAGTCAGAGAGATGAGAATGTGTTGGTTTGGACATGTGCTGAGGAGGGATGCTGGGTATATTGGAAGAAGGATGCTAAGGATGGAGCTGCCAGGTAACAGGAAAAGAGGAAGGCCTAAAATAAGGTTTATGGATGTGGTGAGAGAGGACATGCAGGTGGTTGGTGTGACAGAGCAAGATGCAGAGGACAGGAAGAAATGGAAACAGATGATCTGCTGTGGCGACCCCTAATGTGAGCAGCTGAAAGAAGAAGAAGGTTACTGGGGTATGCTTATGATGACAGCATCTTTCTTACTGTCTAATCACAATCAAATTCTAGCTTCCTTTGTAGCTTCTATTCCAAATCTTTTCTTCTGGTCTTGGTTCTCGATCTCTGTGTGTCACTGTCTATCTCTTGCCCTTTCTTAAAATAATGAGTGTATTAAATTGCTCATAGGTTCATAGGTAGGTACTAGGCTATCAGCCCTGGGGCCTATATAAGCCTAACCAAAAAGGTTCTCTGGCTTTCGTCACCCAAGAAAATTATTTTCCCCTGTCAAGCAGTGCTGCAGAAGTGACCCGTGGGGTGCGTTTTCTATTTCTCATCCAGTCATCAAGATTTTTCTTAAAAAGGGCCAATGAGGAGCTTTGCTTGACATGAATGGGTAGTTTGTTAAAGAGTATGGGAAGTCTCTGGGACAGGAATCTGTCCCTCCAGCATGTTCTGTTTATTGTGGTGACAAGGTTTAGGTTCCTGGAGCATGTGGTTCGGAGAGATTGGGATTTCTTTAAGTGTAGCATGTCCAACAGCTCTGGGTTTTGACATAGCTTTGTATGTTAGGCAGACATCACCTCTGAGTAGGCGATATGCGACGGAGTAGAGCTGGAGTTTTTTGAGATGGTCTGCGTATGGCATCTGTCTGAGTCCAGTAGTCCTCTTAGTGAGGTATTTCTGTGGCCTTTCCAATTGTTGTAGGTGTCTTGTGAGATACATGCCAAACGGGGCATTGTACTATATAATGGGACTGATGAGGGATGAGTAGAGTGGAACATTGACCACCCTTTTTTCTAGAGGAGAACCCTTTTGTGATTAGGTGTGCCATGCAGAAGGATTTCCTGACTACTGTGGTGATGTGGTTATCATACTTTCAGTGTTTAGTGAGCTACCACCTATGTGGCAGTCCATGGGTACCGAGCTTTTCCCAAAGGGGATGACAATGCACTTCTTGGCATTGAGCTTGAGGTCATGACTTTGACACCAAGCATCTGTCTCTGTGAGGATGTTTTGTAGAATGTCTACATCATTAGGTGATTCTATTATTAGAAAGGCTCACCCAGACTCTGCTACACTTTGCTGTGAAGAAAAAGTTAGTTTGCTTTTTATTTGTTGTATTTTGCATTAGTTTATTGCCTTTTTATATTTTGAATACTGTGATTTGTTTTCTTTACCTTGTGTTTTACTTGTATTCTGCTTTTAACTGCATATTAAAACTTCAAAAGACACCACAGCTCTGTCTCTTGTGAGTCAGGCAGAAAATTTTCTGCACCCCCCCACCCTGTCACTGTCATGTTCTTAAATACCACTGTCTTTCTAGTTGCCTGCTTCTTATGTTAATTTGACCATATATCTCATTTCTTCTCTGCTTTCACTGGCTTGTGTGAGTAAGCACAAAATTATCATTTTGTGAAATCACTCCCCTTCAACTATTTAAATTTATTGGCCATTCTACTGTATTCCATAGTACCGGAATATAAAAGTGATCACCCCCTTTCAATCTATCTTGCTGTTTTAAAAATAGTGACTCTCCACTAATACTTATTTTTTTAGACAGGTAAAGCTTAAGTTACCTACTTTCACATCTAACTTCTCTAGTGCACGCTGCAGTGTTTAGGATAAACCATTTTTTTTTTCATCTTACCTTTAAGCATCCCTGTGACTAGCACTTGCTCTAATACCTACTGGAAAGCAATAGGAAGCCTTAAACTGATACAAGCACTCAACTCTCCTTTTTAATAAGGAGAAATTAACCATAGGCACTAAACAGCCTATAACTGCAAAGTACATTGCTAAGGTAAGGGAAAACAGCTCCTGTACTTTTCAAAAAAAAGCACCAAACTAGGCATGTCCAAGGGTCAGGTTCCGGTGATTTCTCCTGTCCACCTGGTGAATCTGGGCATACTGGGGCAATGAAGCAATTGCCTCATGTACACAGACAACCCTCTCCTCCTACTACCCAACACTACAACCTGTGAGAGATGCACTTACATAGCCAAACTGGAAGCAAAGCTCTCTCCACCCAAGATTGTGCTAGACAGTCAAGAGGAGAAGGTTAACATCCACACTACACCTCAAGCAACACTTACCCTTCTAAACTCACACCACCAACACCCACACATAGCAACACTAAATCCACATATGTGGAGGCCCTTAACTGTAACCTGCCCAGGCAACAAGGACCTCTGAAGCTGAAACGCAAACAAACACCAATCACAACCAAAGTGTCACATACTCACAACACCAGTGTTCCACACAGCAACAGCCCCCAAGGCAAGACAACGTACCTAACACTTTAGTCATAGGTGACTCTATAGTCAGGCACACTAATGTCCCACTCACCAGGCTGAACAAGGAGAAAATTACAGTCAGATGCATGTCGGGTGCCAGTATCCACCACATAACTCCTGCACTCAGGTCACTCCACAACAAGTACAAATATGACTCTGTCATTGTCTATGTTGGAGTGAATGACTTGAGATGTACCTCCCTGGACTACATGAAAAGAGACATGGAAGAGCTCTCAGATCATGTGGCCTAGGCAGCTATGACCCTAGCCCTGAGTAGCATCCTGCCTTTGCCCAGAATGATACCACAATATAAGGACACAATGATTGACTTCAACAATTGGCTAAGCTTCTGGTGTCATTCAAAGGGGATCCAGTATCTGTCTGCCTGGGACGACATGATTGACAGACCATGATGCTTTGCCAGAGATGGTCTGCACCTGTCACCCCTGGGATTCAGGTTACTGGCTAAAGCTCTTGCCACCCCTATAGTGTCTTTTTTAGGCAAAGTTCAAAGGACAAAACCACCACCGTAACATGTACAAGCATGCAAAATCTGAAGGTAATGCTACTCAATGCTAGAAGTCTAAACCTCAAAATGCACTCTCTCGAGGCACTCCTAAAAATGGAGAACATCGATATCTGTGCAGTAACTGAGACTTGGTTCAAGGCTCCAGAGAGCACCCCTGGAATACCAGGCTACAACTCTTACCGCACTTTTCGGCCACCAAACCAGGATCGAAACACTAAAGGTGGACGAGTGTCCATATTCACCAAGGATATTCACACCTCCAGGTTAGTTGCCCAACACAATGTGTCTGAAATTCTCCAGGTGCAATTAACACTAGGTAAGACTGCAATCCAAATTGTAGCTTGCTACAGATCCCCCATCATGCCACAAGATTCTTACTACACCTTTCTAAACATACTGGAAAATATTAATATACAACCAAACACCCTAATACTGGGTGATTTCAACTACCCTGCCATTAAATGGGAAAACTACTTATGTACCAACACTTGTGCCCAATGGTTCTTGGAATTCATAAATTCCAATGCCCTGGATCAACTAATCCATAGTCCCACCAGGAGCTCCAATATCCTAGATCTGGTCATTACCAACATGGGAAATCGATGCTCCACACCTATGGTCACCCCCTCATTGGTCAGGTCAGACCATAAGCTAATCACCCTTAACATCCCCATCCCACCCACACCCCCCAGTAAGGAAACCTCCATAAAAAACTTCTCCAAAGCCAACTTCATGCTACTAAAGTCAGAAGTTACAAACTTCATGACACCCATGCAGACGGGAACTGAAAGTTCTACTGTTGAGTCCTACACTAAGGCACTGTACGAGCACATCCACTCATGCATGAATCATGCCTTCCCAAATAGAACCAAGATGCTCTCCTCCAAAAAAAGGAAGCCAATCTGGTGGTCCCCTGCCATAAACAAACTTTACAACAAAAGGAAGAAACTGTTGCAGAAAAGAGGAAAATCCCAGGATGCAAAAAACTTCCTTACCAGCCTTAGTAAGAAGCTGAGATCCCTCATAAAATCCTCCAAAGCTAGTTACGAAAATAAAATTGCCAAAGATTCCAAAGACAACCACAAGGCATTCTATAACTATGTCAAGAATCTAAATGGCAATGCTCAGATCTGCTCTGAGCTACAACAGAATGGCATTAAATATACTGATCCCAAGGATATTGCCAATATCCTGGCAGATCAATTCGGTGCCAACTTCACCCCCCTCTCACCCCCTAAATGGCCCATCTCAATACCAGAAGATTGCCAAATTCCAGTAATAACGGCCACACAGGTAAAAAAACGCACTCTCCAAATCTAAGAATACAGCATCCATGGGACCAGATGACATCCCGGGCTGTGTACTACATGAACTACAAAATTAACTGGCACCTCTACTAAGTGTCATGTTTAATCATACCCTCAACTCAGGCTTCATGCCCACTGAGTGGCACACAGCTACAGTTGTCCCACTCCACAAGGGGCGATCCAACTTGGATCCTGGGAATTACCGCCCCATCAGTCTGACAAGCCTGATCTGCAAGGCCATGGAATGTATTATCATAGAACTAACAAAGACATTGGCAACCTTCAAACACTGGACCCCACCCAGTTTGGGTTCATGAAGGGCCGATCTTGTCTTCTGAAACTGATTGACTTCTTCGAATCAGTCTCCAGAGCCGTGGACGAGGATAAGGCAGTCCACACAGCCTATCTGGACCTCGCCAAGGCCTTTGACACTATCCCCCACTCTAGAATCATAGATAAACTTACTAAGCTGGACATTAATCCCTACGTCACTCGATGGGTTGCCAACTGGCTTACTGACAGAACCCACAGTGTAAAAGTAGCTGACTCCAAAATTCAGCTCCAGACAAGTGACAAGTGGAGTACCTCAGGGTTCAGTCCTGGGACCTCTCTTGTTTGGCATCTACTTTTCTGAAGTACAGGCCAACACTAAGGGACTCTGGCTAACAAACTTCACAGATGACTGCAAACTGGGAGCCATTATTGAATCCCCAAATCATGTGGATACTCTACAAAAGGGCCTTACAGAAACAGATGCTCGGTGCCAGAGCCATGGGCTCAAGCTCAATGCCAAGAAATGTATAGTTATCCCCTTTGGGAAAAAACATGTATCTGTGAATTACCACATAGGTGGCAGTACACTAAACACAGAGAGTGTGATAAGAGACTTAGTGGTCTCACCTTCAATAACCACATTGCCACAACAGTCAGGAAATCCTTCTATGTGGCACGCCTCATCACTAAGGGCTTTTCATCCAGAAGAAAGGAGGTCATTGTCCCACTGTACTCATCCCTCATTAGACCCATTATAGAATACAATGCCCCATTTGGTATGTACCTCTCAAGACATCTGCAACAACTGGAAAGGTCACAGAAATACCTCACAAAAAGAATCACAGGCCTAAAATCAGATGCCCTATGCTGACCACCTTAAAAAACTCCAGCTATACTCTGTCGCATATCGTCTACTTGAAATCACCCATAATTAAGGTACTGGGTTGTACCTTAATATTTTCCAGTATCTTAAGAAATAAAGAGTGGGAATCCTGGGGCATGGTGGGGATCTGTAACAAGCTACAACCTGGATTGCAGTCTTGCCCAGTGTTAGTTGCTCTTGGATAATTTCAGATGCATTATGTTAAGCAACTAGCCTGGAGGTGTGGATATCCTTAATGAATATGGACATGCCTCCACCTTTACATGCCTCTGGTCCAGGTTAGGTGGCCGAAAGGTGTGGTATGAATTATAGTCTGGTAATGCAGCGGTGCTCTCTGGTGCCTTGAACCAGGTCTCTGTCACTACACAGATGTTGATGTTCTCCATTTTAAGGAGTACCTCGAGTGAGTGCATTTTGAGGTTTAGACTTCTAGCATTGAGTAGCATTACCCTCAGAATTTGCTTGCTTGTACCTGTTAAGTGTACCTGCTATAGCTCTTTTATATTGTGTATCAGCCTGCTAAAGTGTATCTACAATTTCTCCCTACACACATATAGTGCCTTGAAATGGGGAAATATTTTTGTTTCACATGAGATTATATATTTCTTAATGTAGCTTTAGACTTAGAAGCAGACAATTCCCTGTTTAGCACTGTGCCATTAATTATCAAGCTTTATATTAAAGTTACTAGTTTATCAGAGTTCTTGGGATCATTTTGCAGTACCCATTTTCTTATATTCCTAGCTAAAGCTCTTTTAAAAATGTGTCTATTGCTAGCATTCTTCTGTTGCTATCAGATTCTAACCAAAGCTTTAAAATGTGTTTTAAATTATGCATATGTGCCCATACCTCTCAAATGTCCAGATTTTCACAGAATATCCAGATTTTTGCCTCATAATTTTGGTCTGTTCCTCATAAAATTTGTGGCTTTCTGGCAAATCACTGCTATCATCCGAGGCCTGAAGTCATTAAATAATGACATAGTTTCAGACTTCACATCCTTCAGGAAATGCATGTCAACACAAATCTTGTGATTCTAGCAACTTTCTAAGTTTAAAAAAGCAATATTTAAAATATGTCCCTATTTTGGGCCTTTGTCCCACCATGATGTCAGGCTTTGTCCTGATTTATCGCACTAACAGGTTGAATGGTATGTATGTGCACTTACCAGTTTTTCTGAGTAAAAATTCCAGCTATAAAATTTAATTGCTTGTATTTCAGGAGTTATGCCATCCCTGACCATTTTTTATAAGTTTGTTATAGTTCATGTGATCAGTTCTCTCCATGTCCATATACTTTTTCAGTGTGTCTTCTGCCATTTGGGAAGACAGGATTTTTACCCAGTCTGATTGGTCCTATTTGTCTGCTGACACATACCAGTCAAATGCAACAAAATAGAATTGTAAAATCATCCATGCTGGTCAGTTTCTTTATCGCAGTCACAGTCATTTGGATTGGCAGCTATGTTTGTTAGCTTTTGAGCATTCCCTCCAATGGCTCAAATTCCTGCTTGGTTAGGGTCACCAGGAAACCATGACACGAACACAACAGTTTCAGTACTACAGGTAATTAGTGGCCCAAAATATTGTTTCACATGGCAAAAGAAGTACTGTGAAGATTTGAAAAAAGTGCATGTCTCTGGGCAGCTGCCTGCCTCATCCACTAGTTTAAAATCCAAGGAGACACTAGAGTCACAAATATATAAAACCAGATGTTTATTATGCTAAAAACACACAATATAATGAAAAAAAGCACAGCTTGGCTTTTCAGAAATTAATTTTTTCTTGGCACCTTTTCAGTCACTCAAAGCCTTTCAACCAGCAGGCTGTATTTAAATGTCCATGGCTGTAGGCCACAACCAGGCCTCAAGTCTGGCTCTACAATGTTACTTCACTAGCTATAACTCAATGTTTTACTCAAGCTGAGATGGCACCTCCACGTCTGCAGGGTTTCCCTCTTTGCTGCTCCTGAAATGTGGGGCAGACTTTCTGATCTTGCTGTAGCACAATATGTTTTAAACAGCAATGACAAACAATCAGCCTCTCATTATCAGTAATCTAATATACTGCGTTGTCCAGCTACCTCTGAAAATGTTCCGACCATATACACTGCATCATATCTCTTAAAGACATATTAATTACCTTTTTTCCATATCCAACATGCTGAATTTGGAAAAAAAAGTAATGTGTCATTAAAAGATACCCTCATGTCTGGCTTTATCGTGTTCATAATTTATAAGCAGATTACAAGAAAATGATGTAGCAGGACTCCACAGTTTATGGAAGTGGAAAATGCAGATTGTGCACATTCTATTTTCCCTGACTGGAAAGATTATACTGATGTACAGATTGTCACGTTCTTTGTTACTTTCGATTACTCCTCACACACATCAGTGCTGAGGGCAGGCCTTCTGAATCCATATCACAAGAATTACATCATTGCTTGACTGTGCAAGGAATGAAGAAATTCAAGACTGAATACTTATTTAGGATCCACAAGTGTGCTGCACAGAGCATAGGAAACATCACTCAGATGAGGTGCAGTTTACAGACAGCAGCTACACTTTGTGCTGCGCAGTGAGAATATAGCAAGACGCTTGATGCTGATGCAAACATTCATGGAGAAATTTAAAGCAGAGTATCAGAATGCCAGACCCAATTCACACATACATCACCCTTACATGATGGATGAAGTGTTGTGCAGTGTGATGGGACTATTAATTTGGCAGTTGTGGCAAACAGTGTTTGCTGCTGTGCAGGATCAAACCCCTTGAACCTTTGGTGATTGTGCACAGGAAGTGACCGATAATCAGTACTGAGTATGGATCTGTGACGTAGGCTGTACTAAGCTGACTTTAGTGGGGAGTGTATTTGGCCCATCACATCGAATAACAAAGTACTGAGTGCCCTTTGCATTCTGAGAACAAGATTATTTCAGACACCTAAGAGGAATACTGTGTATCCTAAGTCTCAGCGAACTGAATAATGCTGCCCACACATACGTGCACATCAGTCTCTCAATAACCATATAATAAGCCTGCCAGTGGTGCATCATACTATTCTCTGTGAACATGCAGCCATCAAGGAGCCATCAGAACTGCAGGAGACAATCTATATAGACCCCAAAAGTTATCACTTCCTGACTTACCAGGTGACACACAATGCAGATAGTGTCATCATCAACATCTGAATATGGAACTCTGAGAGTGTGCAGTAGTCCCACATCTGACAGATGACCCATCATTGTCATTATATATATATATATATATATATATATATATATATATATATATATATATATATATAAATACTCACCCAAGGAACAATCCAGCATGGACACTTGGCTAGTACATAATAGTGTTTAGCACACAAGGCACATACCATCATGTGGCTCATATGTACCCATAACAATGCACATTAAAAGCAGTACACAGTGCTATATGTATTCATAGGTTCATAGGTCATAGGTTCATAGGTAAGTACTAGGCAGTTTGCAGATCATTACAAGCCTAGCCAAAGGCTCCTATTCAAAAGTTCCCTCCAGCCTCCCTCCAGCATCAAGGAGGGCAAGATAAGACACAGCGGGGCAGAGTTGGAGGCTTCCCACCCAATTATCTAGGTTTACCTTGAAGGTAAAAAGGGTGCTACTCCTCTTGACATGTAGTGGAAATTTGTCCCAGAGGTGGGGGTTATATTGGGAAATAAACCTATTATACTAATATGTTTTGTTTCTCTGTTGATAAAGATTTAGTTCCTTTAAATGGGTATTTGAGGTAACATTTGTTCTATGGGAGTCAAAGAGGGTTGGGTCTTTCATGGCTCAGGACTAGATACAGATCATCACAGAGAAGTCTGAGTACAGCAAGAGGTCTGCTGGTCTGTACTGATAACTAAGATTTCTGATGCCACTGGTCTTTTCAGTTATTAATCTCTGAGGTCTGTCAAGTTAATTGACATACTTACACATATACGTGTCAAGGGATCTGATGTGAAATGAGTAAAGGAGAATTTTTTTTATATATATAGAGGAGATGCCTTTAGAAACTAGATGAGACAAACAGAAGGCTTTCTGAACTACTCTGGAGACATAATGGTCAAATGATAAATAATTATCAATTAGACTGCCTAGGTCCCTTATAACAGTGTCTGATTGGAGGGAAGTATCATCTGTATGGTACATGAAAATGTTTTGTTTACTAAAATAAAATATACTATATTTTTCACATTTAATTTGAGGCCATTGTCCTTGCAACTATTGTTAACATGATCTAACCCATTTTGGAGGGAATTGCGAGTCAGTGTAAGATCAAATAACAACATCCAGTGTACAGTCTTGTGCAAACTTGGATTTTATTTGTTTTATTTTGCCTTTGCTTGGCATGATAATCCAATTTGGTTTAGCATGAGCCCTTTTCAGTAGAGGTCCAGAAAAAAACTCCATATATTGTACAATCATTTAAACAATCAGGAAAGCTTAAACCAACTTTGAAGAATTTTATACAGTACAAGATTATGTATAAAAGAGATTTAAAAAGTCAGACATTACATACAGTACAAGAATTGACATCTAACATATGCATCATATACATAGAAAAAGAAATATACAGAGAAACAGTTTATGAGCAACACTGAGTTTATTTAAAGGGAATATACTAGTCTCGGTGTAGGTACTTGGTGTAGTGAAATCAGTTTTTGTGAAAAAGTACTTCTAAGAGAATAGAAAATTTACTTTAGGAAGATAGTAATAGTAAGAAAGATATAGTTGAGTGAGAGAAGGAGGAAACCATTGTAATGAGAAATCAGAAGTAAGGAAAGGAGTACAATCAGGATTGTTCTAGAGGTGTGAAGAGATAAAATATATTGGTATTATGGTAGCCAGCCTTGAGAGATGTAGAAGCATATTTATTTTTCTCTCAGGTGACATTTTAATTGTTTTTTGAATGAATTTCCATTGGTCTGTTTTTATTGCCAGTGGGATGGAGTTCCATGTTTTTTGAAATTTTCAATATAGGGAGTCCCCTACAGAAGTGTTAGATTTTGTTAGGGCAAGCTGAGATTTCTCTTTTGATCTTAATTGTCTTTCAGGGGAATGTAGTTTTATGATGATTTTTATGGCCGGGCAGTTGTCTGGGGTATGAGAGATTTTTGCATAGTGTAGCAAGATGTGATAAATATAGGTAGTGGGGTAGCTCTAGCCAATTAAGTTCACTGAATACTAGACAGTTGTGTGACCAGTAGTAATGGTTTGTGACAAATCTGGCAGTTTTGTTATATAACATTATGCTAGCTTTGCCAGTAATGTGGCTTGCAGGTTAGTGAAAATGGGGGAAGCATACGGTAGAGAGGATAGTATCTATGTAAATGCTATACATTTCCTGGTATCATCAGTGAGGAATGATTTTACTCTGTATAAAGAGCCTAGTTCCTGTTGTGTTTTCTTTATGGCTTGGTTAGCATGTTGATTAAGTTTTAGTTGAATTTAGCCTGGTGAACTTGTTTGATCTTAGTGTTGTTAGCAGAGATGGTGGTAAAAGATGACTTTTGGTTTGAGAGGGTTTTGAAAGTAAGTAATAATTTTATTTTGTTGGGATTTAGTAGGAGATGAATTTTTTTCAGCCAACACTCGGTTGAGCAGAATGCATGTTTTGTTAGTGATTTTGCTGTGCAGATCAAGGTAGAGTTGTCAGGATATTACACTATAGTGGCTTTTAGCTGGCAGTCTGAAGATAACAAGTAGAGGACCTAATACAGAACCTTGTGCAACTCCTATTTTTACTGGGAGGAAAATAGAGATGCCATACTTTCATTTGACTGCCTGTGTCCTGTTGGAGCCAATGTAGAGTATGTCGGCTAGTCCCATATTAAAGAGTTGGTGTAAGAGTTATTCATGAGACATGGTATCAAAGGCTTTAGATAAGTCTAAGAAAAATGTAGAGATTAGATTACCTTCTTCGCTTTGTGCATTTAGAGTAGAAGGGACATGAAATAAAGCAGTAGTAGTGTTGTGGTGAGGCCTAAAGCCTTGCTGGGTAGGGGGGATAACCATAGGCCAGGAGTATTGGCCTGAAGGTCTGAGAAATATATGCCAAACAGGAGAAGACCTAATACTGAACTCTGTGGTACACCACTGGTAACTTTTTTGTTTCAAAGTGGCACCTGCATCTCTGGCCACATGGGTTCTGTCAGCCAATGACCTATCTGCCTCACAACATAAGTATTTATATTCATGTTTTCAAGTTTATCAACAATGCCTACATGGGGAATGGTGCCAAAGGCCTTGGCCAGGTCCTGACATGCTGTATATACTGCATAACTGTTATTCACTGCTTTGATGACTTTTTCTAAGACCTTCCTCTGAAAAAGCTGAACTAATGATGGTCCAGAATTAAGAGATTTTCAATGTCCAGATTAATGAGGTCTGAGATAATAGGTTCCATAGCTCTACATATGAAGCTAACAAGACTAATGGGACTATCGTTAACAAGGTCCATGGTTGGGCCACCCTTGTGTAATGGGATTGCATTGGCTGTTCTCCAGGCTTCAGGAATGTAATCCATAGAGAGGGTTGAATTAAAGATGTTTAAGTAGGGGTCCATATATGCCATATTTGCCACTGATAATCAGGTGACCTGGTGTATTATCAGTGCCCACAGATAAGATGTTCTTAGCTTTTGAGATGACTGACAGAACTTGTTCTATAGAAATCACTGAGTGTGTGATTGGGATTGTGGAATCTGCAGAATGGCTATAATTGTGGGTTAAGTACAAGTTGAACTAAATCTGTCAGCATGGATATTATCTGTTTCTTTGGGTCAGAGTTTTCAGTATTATTGTCAACTAGTTCTGAACATTGTTGGATGCTAGTCCTTAAGTCCCTGACATAGTTAAAGAATGATTTGTAGTTAATTATCATTTTAGTAGCTGTTTTAAGTTTATACTCAGTTGTGTCCTTCCTACTGTTTCTCTTAAGTTATTTGCTTGTTTGTTTAAGTGTGCTCTTAAGGTAGGTAAAATGAAACCTCTTATGAGCATTAAGCAATTTATTTCTCTAGTTATATAATTTATTTATATGGGCATTCTACCACACAAGTTTGTTTTTACATTTCTCATTATATGTGGTGCAGATAGACTGCCTTATCAATACAATGATTTAAGTGGGAGTAGGAAGAGATGTAGACAGTGGCTTTAACAATGGAACTCATAAAAGGAGGATTACTGTGGAATTTATTTAGGTCATCAAGTAAGCAAAGAAGGTTTGCTTTTGAGAAATCCTTAAACACAGAGGTATTTACAGGGGAATTACCACCATTTTGAAAGGAGAAGGTCACTAATTAATGGTCTGATTTAACAAGGCAGGATGGTACATATGGAGATGTGTAGGAAATAACCAAATTTGTGAGGACTAGATTAAGGATACTGGAGCCTCTAGTAAGACGGTTAAATATCTGTAAAAGAGAGCTAACATTTATAATGTCAAGGAAACAATGGGCATGCCAACCATTGGCAGTGTAGATCAGACAGTTTATTGATGGATAGTTGAACTCCCCCAGTAGAAAGGTATTGGGTTTTATTTGGGTTTCAACTAAGGTGCTAAGATAGGGATCAGAAAGGGACATAGTGGGTGTTCTAAAGCTAGCTTTGAACTATTATTAAGTTTTATTTATGGTGATTTAGACATCTAGGAGTTCAGTGTGGTGTCCTGAGGAATTTGTCATGAAGTGATGATATCCTTGACAAATAGTGATACTCCCCAACAATTTTCAGTAAGTGTGAAGGTGTAATGGGTTCTGTACCCAAGAAAAGAGGGGGTGCTTTCATTGCTTGAAACCCTGTCTCTGTAACTACACATATATAATTGAGTCTGAGTGTGATGCCCCTGTATTGGGCCAGTAATCAAGGAGCCTCAGTTATCACCACTAGCACTAGTGAGGGACGTACACATTGGGAGGATGACAAGTACACACACAGTAAAGTACAATTTCCCTTAAGAGCACAAAGAGATCACAGTCAGTCTAGGGCTGGTTTCTCCCTCTCTCTCCAGATCCCCAATAACACTCCCCACTGGCACAGCTATAGGGTTAATATCTTAGCCGAGCGGTCAGGCCAAAACCTCCAGCACCCTCTCTGTCCAACCAGTGCTTCGTGTCCCTGCCCAAGTAGATGACGCACACACTTTGAGATTTGATTTATATACAAACACACATGCACTCCTGGGAAAGGCTGGCACAGGTTTACTAGCTATGCCCCCTTCTGCCCAGACTAAAAGGTAGTTATCACTGTCACCAGCCAGCTCTTTATCAGCTACTATAAGGCCCTTACAAATGTGACCAATTCTACTATGTAATGCTATGATTATCCAAATGGTTAAGTGTGACCAAGACTAAGGCTATTGGAGTGGCCTATACAGTGTCACCAAATACATATGTAAGTACTCTAAGAGCTTAAATATCTGTAAACAAACCAGCCACAATTAAAATATTTAAATATATTTAAGGAAAACTACACCTTTTCATACAGTTTAACTCAATCGTTAGGTTTATTTTCTCCCTACAATATGGTTCCAGCATTGTGTATATACCAGAAACCTGCTTGTAATTTTTAAAACTTTTATTTCCTTGCATTGGAGTCAAAGGAAGGGAAAGTCCACCTACTTTTTTTTTAAACTCAACTTCTCACATACTTTGCAGAGACATTCATCTCCACCTGCATGACATATCATAGACACAGTTAAAGCTGTAGTTTACCCTGTCGGGTACTACTGTCAATCTTAGATGGGTAATTAATCCTGCTAATGTCAGGAACACAGCAGCTGATATAAACACAGCAGCTGATATAAAAAAGACAGAAAGCTGTGGAATTGTTCCCACTGTTTTTATTGCAGAAGGGAGGAGAACTTAACACTCACCTTTCATAGCAAAACAAAGCAATTAGATCAGTCAGGGGTTTAAAGGCAACTGTCACCTCTTCAGACAAATGTGCATAAGCAGCAACACAGTATTGAAATTCTAAGCTTTAAATGTTATTTATAATAGTTAGTGTTAATATAACTTGAGTAGTAGCAAAGATTTCTGTGACATTTAGAGAAAAGTCAGTAAATATTTTTTCTTGTAAAGTATAAATGCATTTTACAATTTTCAGGCCCCCCCCTACACACACACACACAGGCCAGAACTGCAGAAAGAGAGTCGGGTGGCAACCCTATCAACTAGATGCACTGATACTGCTCATAAAAAGGTCTTTTATTATTTGTGTGACATCCTTCCAGGGGGTATGCATATCTGGTCAATGCAGATCCATTTTAAGAGATTCCCACTGACTTTGCGTCAGTCCTTGCATTGTCAGAGAGCAACCATAATATACAGCTGAATTTACTTTAACATGCATTTACTATGTCCCCTTGCATTAAGAACACTAAGAAAAGGAAATCAGAAGTACTTAACTGTGTTTAAATGCATACACACACACACACACACACACACACACACACACACACACACACACGCACACACACACACACACTAATATATATATATATATATATGTATGTGTGCGTGTGTGTGTGTGTGTGTGTGTATGTGTGCGCGCGTAATATGTGTGTATACAATGAATTATTTATAATAAACAGCATAGTATAGTCAAGCATTATTAATGTATACATTCTAGTAAATGTTGCTCAATGATTTACTTAGTCACTGTCATACATTGGCTGCATGTTCCACATGCAATCTTGGTCAGTGCCTTTCTGTCAGTATTTTTTTATTTGTATTGATAAGTGCATTTAATCTTCTTCTTCTTCTTTCGTCTTTTTACCAGTTGGGGGTTGCAACAGTGGATCACCTGTCTGCTCATGATTGGCAGTGGAGTTTTTACGGTGTATAGTTGCCAGCCTGACACCCAACCTTCCACAGACACACACACACAAGCACACATGCACACACGCACACACTCGCACACACACACACACACACACACACACACACACACACACACACACACACACACACACACACACACACACACCCACACACACCCACACACACACACACACACACACACACACACACACTCACACCTAGGGCCAGTTTAGAGTGTCCAATCCACCTACAGCATGTCTTTGGGAATTGTTATTATCTTTGCCAGTGTAGCTTATGTTGTGGCTGAAAAGGGTACTGGGACCATTTCACTTTCCTGGTTACCAAAGTATAAATAAATATGAAATATAAAAAAAGAGGTGGAACATGACAGAATAATTGAGGAACTAGTAAAGCACATTTTAAGTCTGCATCATTCATGAGGGAGAAAAATCCTCCCACTGAAGGCACTGGGAAGTAGCAGACAAGGTTTAGAGTCCTACTACTTGTCACTTGTAAATGTACAGTAAGGATTATTTACTGCAGTGAGAGTTTTCACCTCAGCATGAGAATGTGGGTGAGGGTTTATCAACTTTGTTAGGACTACAAAAGGCTCCTCTTACAAAAAACTGTTTTTTACCTGCTTTCTTTTGCTGCAAGTAGCTAACAGCTATTTATAGCACAGAACAAGCTCTGTCAGAGAGATAAATGAGGCTCAGTCAGGTAAACAGAGAATCAGCTCTTTTACAGAAGGTGTGTTTAGATGACAATGCTTCACAGTCCTGCCATTATATTTTAATGGTATGAGAAAACAGCACCACTTCCTTATGTCTGGCATGAGTCATATAAAGAGGACTTGAAATGTATTCTGGGAAGAAGGAAGGAAGACAATAAGATCACGTTACCAAGGGAGGCCCCATCAGCTGCCATTTTGAGAGAAACACATTAAAATTGTAAAAGAAGGACTTGGAGTGATTTTGAGGCATTAAAATAGCTCAAAAACAAAGATACAATGAAAAACATATGTTTTTCGAGTTCTAAGGTGTTTTCCTTTAATAATAAATAATAAAAGAACAAGACAACACTCAATTACTCAACACAGTGACTAGAGAGTTCAGAATCACAGGAGATACTTTAAAACAACATTGCAGGACATTCTCAAATAAATAAATAAATACAGAAAACATCTAAACTAATCTTTACTGTATTCCTATTTATCTCTAAAATAAATTACTGTAATCTAGTTACTTACATTTAGCAAGGCAGAAGTGCTGAAGATGGATGTTTCCAGGTCCAAAGACAAATACAAAATGCACAGTCTTATTCTCTGAGATAGTTCTTAAATTAATAATACACATTACTGCTGGGTTAGCTGGAACATCACTCTTTGTCACCTGCCTTCAGTTCCCAGGCTAACAGAAACTTAGAATTTAGCACCTCTATGTCAGAGGTACATATCCCTCAGACATTTGCCTAGAACTAGAAGCCGTAAAACAGTTAAACACTTTTACATTTGAAACCTAGTAATTATTTCTGTTTCAAGAAATAGGAAAGCCTCCAACTCTACACATTGTGTCTGCTCTGAGCTGGAACAGAGATAACAGAATTGTAAAACAATTTCCACTTATTTTCTTGAGGTTTTGCAAGTTAACTCTGTATGTTCCAACTTCTGCCATGAAAACACACAATTGTACAGGCACATAGTCCATATACATTTCTGTTCTTTTCCAGTAGGGTACGCTGTGGTTGCATTCCTGAAGCTCAGTACATAGCAAACAGTTCAACACACACTTCTGCACCAATAGTTTAATATACACATAACATACAGTTCTCTTACATTTGTAAGACAAGTGTATGGATCATATTAATGTTCACAAATGATATATGATTATTTACAAAATTTCAGATAGCTGGGCTGTCAGCATTACGGTTTGTCTCAGTGAGTTGCAGAGGAGCTTTGAGTTCAGGCATCTTTTGTTAAGGTTGCTGGCTCTAACAATTGTATGTCTTTTTTATTCATCTAGTGTCAGATATCTCCTGTAACTCTGGCCTATGACATCCATATATCATCCATTCACTGTGACAGAGGACTGTTCTAACAAAAACAAAGAAAACCATGAGTTTCATGGAGAGAGATAGAGAGAATCTTTCACATACTGAAGGAATGGATCCAATAAACTGATAAATCTGGCAGAGACCTACAACATGGCCCTCACATGGTCAAAAATGTTTATTACATGTGCCAGAATGGAAAGCATGGCAATGTAGCAAAGACTTGCTGGAGCATGGTATTTGGAAGAAGTACCAACAATTTCTCCAGATATGGAAGGGATAGAGATGGCAGGCAAATAACATGAAACAGATGCAACTGTATACCAAAGTAATTGTATAGATATAGTATTCATTGGACTAGTACACAATCTGAACTGCATCAGGATGCATAGGTGCATCACTGTATGGTGTATCTCAGTATGAGACATGTACATTTCCAAATATGTGACCATTGTTGTGTACATAAGACATACTCATTGCCATATATGTGACCATTGTTACTCATATTAGACATGCACATTGCCATATATGTGACCGTCATTGTGCACACTCTGATAAACTAATGTAGTCCAGATACCCACTTGTGAAACGTGCAAAATAACAAGCACATGCAATATTAAATGCACATCAGGGAGCTCATACACATAATAGCAATATGTTCATAAGCACTGCTTTATTTGTGCAAAACGTCAGACACATATACCAGGCAGAATCTGAAGACAGCATGGAATAAGAACATGCATACAGTGTGTAGGTGTGCGATACATATGCATCCACCAGTGGTATATGTGTGTAGTTTGTATACAGACATGACCTCATACAATAGCTATGTATTCTCCAATGAGTCACAACAGCCAGTAGGTATACATGTATGCCTGCCTTTTTACACTGAAGTAGGTCAGAATGTGGCTGTACAGTGGTTTGTATAACTGATGGCACTTTCAGCCTATGCCACCAACCTGTGCATCTGAAGGCCAGATGCAGACTTTCCAGAACATCATATAATGGAGGCATTCCAGTGTGGCATATAAAGTGCCCATTCTGCCTAAATGTATGACCACTTAGTCTGCACAGAGTGGACATAAGTGGCTGAATGGACATCTGCATAGTCCAGGTGTCTTTGCCTGTAGTCTGCATAGATACATGCTATGAAAATGCATTACACTGTGGGAAAGAGTCATCAAGATGTGCTTCATGATTACCTGACTGCCTGATCCAGACATGACCTTGTAAACACTGATTCTAATACATGTTGACTGTATACCTCATAAATATATGATTCATGGGATGTGGCTGCATACCTCCCAGACATGGGATCCATGAAATGTGACTGTGTACCTCCCAAAAGTGGAATTCATGGGATATGGCTGTGTACGTCAAAACACAGGATCTCTGGAATGTGACTATGCACCTCAAATCATGGGATCCATGGGATGTGACTATGTACCTTCAAACATGGGATCCATGGAATGTGGCTATGTACCTCCCAAACATGGGATCGATATGATGTAACTGTGTACCTCCCAAGTATTGGATCCACAGGATAGGGCTGTGTAGCTCCAAAGATAGGATCCATGGAATGTGACTGCATACCTCTCAAACATTCGATCTATGTGATGTGACAGTGTAAGTCCAAACACGAATCCATGGGATGGGACTGTGTGCCTCCAAACATGGGATCCACAAGATGTGACTGTGCACCTCCAAACATGGGATCCAAGGAATATTCTGTGTAACCTCATTGTATGAACAGCATGTATATCTTTGAATTGTTTTCTTTTTACATTTGGGGACGGAAATTTTATTTATTTTATGATACAGCATACATTTGAATAAAACCATTACATATTACAATGCAGCAGGTTACAGAGATTACATAAGTAAAGCAAGTTAAACAAGTTCCACATTTACAGAGACACAATTTAAAGCAAGTTAATTTAGTTCAGACTATTAACAGTAGCACAATAACAAGTAAAACAGTTAAAGAAGTTATAACTGTAAAAACAGCACAATATTTTTATGTAGTGTAAACTGGTTAAAAGCGATGACAGATAAAGTGAGCCAAAGAAGTGATGCATGTTGACTGGTATAGTTAAAGATTGTTAAAAGGAAAGTCTAAGTGAGTCTTGTCTGGAAAGGCAATATTAATTTTGCTAGTCTGAATCAGTTCAGTGTTAAGAATTGATCTTTGTTACTAAAGCTGTTCTGGATTAATAATTTTATTTTTTAAGTTGTTAGTTATTAGGAGTATTATAGGGGGGATTGTAAGTTATAGGATTATAGGTTGGTGGATAGGGGTTATAGGTCGGGTTATTGTGGTTTTATAGGATTGATTATGTGAGGTAATACACAATTTAGACTGATAGCAATTAGGCCAATGATGCCAAACTTAAAATTGTTGATGATGATAAAAAGCCAGGGTAAAAACCTAGCAATCAAAGAGTAGAGTTGTAAAAATTTTAGTAAGGGGAGACAGTCTTGTTCAAATTGAGAAGGTGAGTGAGATGAAGGGTTGAAGGCTGAGAAGGCTTGAGAGAAGGCTTTTTTTATTGATTTGATAGTTAGTTTTTTATGATGGTTTTTATTTTTCAAATTATTGATTATTTTATTGATGAGGTTTGATAGTAGATAGGTGTTGTTGGGGAGATTATGAGGGATTTATATTTGATTTAGTTTTGATTTTTTGTAGAAATAATGGTGCCATTAGACCTTTTAGTGGTGATTTTAGTTTACATTTAGTTTTTGCAGACAGCATTGTTTTCATTTAGTTACATCGAAGTTTTTCAGATTTACAGTAGCTGTGGTTAAGGTGGCTGTCTCTACTGCTGACCATAACTCTGTATATCCATGGCTGAGCTGATATGGTTGAGTCATCAGGACTGAGTACAGTATAAAGAAGACCATTGAAATGGAGGGATGACAAAGATGAGGCTCAGAGATGCCTTGTTGTACTCGCTTGTTGTGTAGTTAGAAGAGGTAGAAGAGTAGGTGTTGTCCAGCCGAGCCTGCTGTTAGGAATACAGATTCAGATTGGATTGAAACCATTGGAGGGCTCCAGTATCTGAGCAGGCAGTTTGGGTGGTGTTGGTTTAAAAGTTGGTGATCAACCATTGGAAAGATCAAATAAAATTGAAAGGATATATAATTATTATAAATTATTGTTGCGATTATGGTTTATGGTGTTAGTAAAGGCTAGGAGGGCTGAAGTAGTGCTGTGATGAGGACGGAAGTCATGCTGATTGTCTGCCATAAGGCGATTTTGGATTAGGTGGTGCATGAATTGTCTATGAATACATTTTTCCCTAATCTTTGCAAGTGGAGAGAGTATAGCTATTGGCCTATAACTGGAGAATTCAGTAGAGCTTAAAATGTACTCTTTAGAAATTAATCTAGAAATTCTAATAAACTGACTTCTTACCACATTCACCTTAGTACACTTGGGATTAAAAATATTAAAATGCATGTATGCAATGATGAAAGTTAGTTTTCTTAAAAAAATGTTGATTGAAATAATTATGTTTTTTTTCAAATAGTAGCACAGCATCAGGATACTGCACATTACTGTATGCCTCATTGGCTCTGATTTAAACAAAAGTAGTATTTCATTAAAACATTCCAAAACATATTAACCTGTCACAATGTACCTGACCAAATAAAAATAACTCCTCAATAAACTGAGCATAATAAAGCATACCCTTAAACCAGGCAAAACTATGTAAGATGTTTATTTCTCACAGCACAAGCCAGTGATCTGTAGAAGATCCCTATCTGTGGGTCTGCCATCTCACTGGCCAGATGTTTGGGGACTCTCACAGGTAATCCATTGAGTGCTTATGCTTCACCTTCCATATGAGTAATGGGTTTCATCTCTTCTTCCTCTCTCTTTATCCTGGAGTCTGACTACTGCTGTTCCTCCTCAGCTGTGCCTCCCTGACAGCATTGCACTCAGTCCTTGCTTTCCTTTGTGAAGACCAAAGCAATATAGTTATTCATTTTTTCTGCTTTTTTCCATATTTTATTATTACTTTCCTGTCTTTGCTTAGCCTTCCAAGGTCTGTTTCTCCTGTCCTTTTTTCTGTAATATAGCTAGAAAAGGCCCCCTTGTTCCCGTTCTGTGTCACTTCTTTCAACTGCCTTCCGACTTGTGTCTTTGCTACCTTCATCCCCTCTGCTGGCTTCCTTGTCTTATTCTTCTACTTCCCCTCTCCCTTCCTTATCAACTCTTGTAGGGAGTATCTTTTTCCTTAATTTTTAGCCTCGCATTTCATTACATTTACATTGTAACCACATTGGCTTTTTCCTCTTTTTGTCGTGTTTAACTTTTCCGCATACATTTTAAGTTCTTCAGTACATCATCTCTGGCCCATTTCAATAACATATGCACGGCCTCAATTTGTTCCCTTTCTCACCTTGTCTCCTAGATCAGTGCAATCTACTTTTTGAATTCTACACCATCATCTTTGCCTTTGTTTTCTTACTTCTTTGTTCATTCTCAAGCATAAAGTGACATCAGTAATGTTGCCTAATAGTGCATTCACCTGGACATCCATGGTTTATGAGCACATCTAGAATTTTATCCCCTCTGTTAAGTCCTGCACTGGTTGGCTGAAATGCCATAGTCCAAGACCTCAGAAAGCTCCTGCTCCCTCACTACCATGGAGTTTGGAATCTCTCAGTATGCCCCTGGCAGATTTGGATCCTCCATCAGAGTTACACTCATCTCCATATCCCTTCATTTACCTCCTCCCTTGATTTGCTGTAGGATGATATATGGTATCAATGTACTAGGCCTCCAGCCTTCCTATACCGTAACTGCTGGGGTACCTCAGCTAAGTTCTGACTCTGCCCTAATCTTGCTCTAATGTTCTTTTCCCAATTTGATATCACATCTGATGCCCTCCTTTACATACGTTGCTGCTCCATCTCCCATTCTCCCTTCTGTCATTTCAGAATAAACTACACCCAGGAGACTTCATGTACCCCTTTCAGCCTAGGTTTTTGTCCCCTGTTCACTGCTGCAGCCAGTTAGTCAGAGTTCTTTCCTTCTTCAGAGTGCTGGCTACCAGAAAACTATACTGAGATCGTTACTTCCAACCTGTTCTCCTGGCATCCCTCTGCTGCCTCACTGGGCCTGCTTGCAAACACCTCAGCTGTCTGCAATGACAGATCATCGGTGACTACATGCACCACAATAGGTGACAATCCCTCCTCCTTGTCAGTCACCTTGATCACCTTCTCCCATATCTTACTGCATCTAAGCCCTAACATTGGCTTCAGTGAAACCTAATCTTTCCTGTCTTAGTTGGCAGAACTGTTGATCCCTTTTGTTATTAAATATCTAATCAACAAAACCCTCTTCTCTTTCTCCCACTGGCTCTCATCTCCTTCACTTTCTACCCCATGTCACTACTCCCTCACCTATAATCCTTTCCTCCCCCACCAGCCCAGTGCTTCTCACTCTCTGTGCTTGTTGATTCCTTCCTTGTGCTGTATCTAATACCTTCCAATCACCCTGTCATCTTCCTGCCAGACTTATCAAGTGGTCTGTCTTTTTTGCTTTTTTCCCCTTATGTCTGGCCACGTTTCCCGCCATGCTCACTTCCCACCTGCTTTCTTTGTGGTTCGGGCTTCTCTATGGCTAACACTGGCTGTACCTCCTTTTCATCATGTGTTGCACCCTCTGCACTCATCATTCTCCTCCTCTGCCTTCCATCTTCTTGTCCTAACATTTATGACTGCATTTCATACTTTTTCCCTTCATCTTACTCAGTTCTGCCTCACTTGTCTGTACTTCTCTGGCAGCCTCTGCCCTCTCCCCATCTCTTTCCATACTATGCTACCTGCTAGGTTCCTACTACCTGCTCCTCTCCAGTCCTACTCTATCTTTTCTTACTGAGCTCACAAGTCCACTCATTTTTCTAGGTCCTACAGATCCCTTTCTCCTGCAGACCCCATATCCTTTGCTCTTCTGAAGCTCCCTGAGCCAGTCAGCTATCCCACATCCTGAGCACCTCACAAATCCCTCTCCAAATCTTCTCATCCAGCCTGTGCTGTTCTTTTAATGTCCCATTATTAAATCCCTAGCTGTTTCTTTTTTATTTTCTTTCTTAATTCATTGATATGTTTTACATAGCTGTGCCACATTGGACAAGATGGTAAATAGTCTGCAGAAATACTTCTACAAGGACAGAAGTCTAATACTTTTTTCAGACATGGGGTTTAGTATTTTCACACATGAGGTTTAGTATTTTCACATATGGGGTTTAGTATTTCCACATATGGGGTTTAGTATTGCAGAATATATATTTTTTGAATTTTTGATGTTCACCATATTGAAATGCAGTCTCGAGTAGAGAGGCAACTGCAGTTATTTTGCAGTAATGATCTATACTAATAAATTATTATTTCCACAAGGTGTCGGTCATGGTAATTCCAAACCAGAACACAAAAGTAGATTTAAAAAATACATATGAATTTGTTTAAGTATCGTTTGCATATAGTCTGTCTCAAGATACTTCAGGGTTTTGTTAGCTGCTGGAAAATGGTCAGTGTTAAAATTCAAATATGTTATTTTGAAAAGTAGTAACCTAGAATGAAAAAGAAAGCATAATAAATAGTGATGTTATTACAACAACTAATGAGCAATTGGGACATAGGAAGACTGTAGTAAATAACATCGTTATCAAATAGTCTAGGTGTTGAAAGGCAATGTGTGCAAGTAATAAGATCTGGGGACACTGGGGTGCACAAAAAAGGAAGTAACCCTATGCTATTATACCTGTATAAATAGTTAATGGGACTGTACCTTGAGACCCCACCTCAATAAGAAACCTGAAAATAGTACCGAAAATAGTAACCAATAGCATTGCTTATCCTGTCTTAATCCTTATAAATAAGTCAGTCCAGGAATCCCACATACTCTCTGTCTGGAAAAGAATCACACATTATCCCTCTGCACAAAGAAAGAACTTCAATGAACATTAATAACTTCAGACCTATACCAATATTATCCAACCTCACCAAAATACTTGAAAAATGTATTTTGGTACCTCACCAAAATACTTGAAAAATGTATTCAAAGACAGTTTCCTGACTATCTCCTACAGGAAGAATGCATATCCCCCACACAACATGACTTCCATCCTCCCCATAGTACTAGCACTTCCCTTTTAACCCATATAGATGCTGTCAATAAAGCTAGAGATAATGGCAAACTGGTCTGTTCCTTATTTCTAGACTTGTCGAATGCCTTCAGCACAGTTTGCCGCAGCAAACTTCTACTTCAAATATCCTTACTTGATCTCTCTCAGACCATCCTTCTGTGGTTAAAAAGCTACCTGCCCAACCGATATCAGTCAGTAAAATGGCACTCCATGCTCTTTCCATATCTCCCAGTCACTCCCGGTGTGCCACAAGGCTCTATCCTTGGTCCCCTCCTCTTTAACATTTTCACAAACACCCTCTATACTTCCACACAACAGGCCACCCTAATACAGTATGCAGATGATTCCACTCTCATTTGCCCATCTGACAACATGGTACACCTCCAAACATTTACTCAGGAAGCTTTAACAACTATTGAAACATGACTTTGTAACTCAGAACTCATGCTCAACCCAAAAAAGAGCCAACTACTACTTTTTTTTCCTCAAATCCCTCTCTCGTGAAAAAACAAAATTTAAAGTCCGCTCTCTTGATAATACAATCATTGATGTCACTTCTCATAACAAATTATTAGGGGTGATAGTGGATGGTAATCTTACATTCAACCTGCATATACAAATTTGCATAAGAAAAAAATTATCAAAAACTAAGGATGCTTTACAGAGCCGAAAACGTTCTTATTGAAGCAACTAAGACTACAGCTGACAAGACTTATCTCCTCCCCACTCTTCCTTATGGTGCCCCCATCCTTACTAACCTCCAGCTTCACAAAAATTAAAACTTGAACAGTGCTGTAACAAAGTTGCTAAATTTGCAGCACACACCCCTTTCAGAACCTACCACTGTATAGCACTGCAAAGCCTAAATTGGTTAGAACTGCCTTATCAACTAACATGCACACAACGTCTTACCTTCTATAAAATTACCCAGCATCCATTTACCTGTCTAGCACTAGAAAACATTCTACACAGCTATGTTCCCAGTCAGAAATTTTGATCTAGTGAGTAAAAACTCTGTCTACAAAACTAGAAAAATCTAATGAGCATTTTATATCCTCGTTCAATGTTGTTAAGGCCTGCAAATCCTTACCTGTATCCATCAGGTCTATACCTTTCCTCCTATCTTTCAAAACCATCCTGAAAGACTTCCTAGCTAAAATCTGGCAATGTTCTTGCTCAAAACCAGGATAAACTATATCCTTCAATGTGAATATGTACCTTTTTATTCCTTATACCTCTGTACTATCCCTTCTTCACTTACTTCCTTACTGCTATCTAATTATCTTCCCTGACTTTCTGTCTAAATATACCATAAGCCTGTTTTTCCCTCAGTTTATATTGCAATTCCTATTTGTATTAGACTATTTACATTTAATTTCTCTAGAAACTGTCTAGCAAATTTCTCTAAATATTAAATGATTGCCATATACCTTGTATCAATTCTTAACCAATGTTTTTATAATGTCTAATTTGTTATAATTATTTAAACTGTAGATGTTTTTGTTTTATTTTTGAAGATTGTAAAATTATTCTTCTTAAAATGTTTTGTAACAATTTTGGAGCTTTTCTCCCTGAGCCTCCGCTGAAAATGGGCTTCTACCCAGTTGGACTTTCCTGGTAATCAAATATCAATAAAGAAAGAAAGAAAGTGAACTGGAATCAACAGGCAGAGCAAACAAGAGATGCTTACTTGTAGGCACCTGAGTAAGGGATATATACAGACCCCGGGATTCATGAACCTTGCACCAGGCGCACGCATAGCGTAGGCGCTACAACGCCAGATATGGCCGCCGAGCGATTCAGGTACGATCCAATTCCACGTGCACTACCGGCGTGCGCCTGAGTTGCGCCGCCTCCGGCGTAGGTATGTTAACACCCCATGTGCGGTGTTGCACCATGCAAATGAAGGCATATAGCGATCCACGAAGTGGCGCAGGCGTAGCATAAGGGCACGGCAATGTAAACCAAAAAAAACAGTTTACATATACCCAAACATGACATAGGAGTAATGGAAGGCTGTCAACGTCAGGTATCACACTGTTGCTACATGCCAATGGCGAAAGACACCGAGAATGTCAAAAGAAAACATGCACAAAATGTAAATAATGACATAAATGGTATGTCCGCAGAAACCACAGCAGAACCCCAGGACATGTCCGTGGAAGGTGCTAAACAATGAAATAATATGACAATGTCATAAAAGAGCAGTGTAATACACATCAGCTTCACAGCCACAATACACCATAGTATGCATGGAAAGCCACATCCATGGCGCAAGGGTTGCCAAGGAGTCGCGGCAGTGTTCGCCGTAACTATGAATTAGTAGTCAATGCCATGCAAATGAGGCAGATAATACTGAATCGCAAAACCCCACGGTAAGGCTGCACCAAACGGGCGAGCGGTAATACACCGAGGAGTGGCTCAGAGGGAATACATGTCAACCGCAGAGGGGTGTGCCACTGTAGGAGAAAGCACATTGGAGCCCAGCAAACATGGGCTGTACAATGCACATCACAGCAGCAGGACCGGCGTGTGGGGAAATAGTTGAGCTGAGAGCACACAATGCGCGCAGAGATGCATGTGCACGAGGATGACTACGTTCCCCTAACCCAGTCATGTGACACCACCCCGTCAACAACAACGGATACAGGAAGGTGATGCAGAGAATATGAGGAAATGCGGAAGCAGTGTAATTGGAGTCGTAATGAGCAATCAACACCAATCAACCCACGAAGGCCAATTGGCGGCAGCTGACAACTCTGCATGCAGAAACCTGCAAAACGGGATAGGGGAGGCATATGAATGTAAAGAATGTAGGGGAGGTAGCAGAATGCAAAGAGTGAAGAACCGACACAGCACAGCCAAGTAGAGAGGTAGCATAACGGCGGCGGCAGACAAAACGCATGATATGCCATGTCCCAGAAACTACACATGACAGGGCTCTGCAGGATGCAAGCCAGGAAATAGTAGGCGCAACGTGCAGAAACAGTAAGGTAAGGTCGAAAGCTAAACCAATGCAGGCAAGTGTAATGCAACACCAAAGGCAACAGTGTTGCAGTGCCAACGGTGAAACACGGAAGATAATCCACAGATACGGCCGCACAGACACACCCTATGACATCACCGGGTGTACAGCACAACAGTATAAAGTGTGAATGCACACAACACACAGCCGTGTATTCCCAAACGCCGCACTCTAGGTGTAAACACACGGGGAACTTTTAAAATGTATATGTTGGGTGCCACCGTGGCTGTGATACATCAGCATGTGTCAGAGACAGACGGAGTTGTGGAGGAGGGTGCCGACAACTACCGTAGGCCTCAGAGGAGAAGGAGAGTGTTCAGACCAAGGGTAACCTACCAGGGGCTACAAGACCTGGAGATAGTAGAGCGTTACAGGGTGGACAGGGACACGTTACAGCAAATAGCGGAGCTGTGCCGGCCACGCCTGAGAACAAGAAACAACAGAGGGGAGCCCAACCCAGTGGACACAAAGGTATGTGTAAGCTTGCAAATACTGGCTACAGGTACCTTTCAAAGGCCAACTGGGGATATAATGGGCATCTCACAGGCATCAGCATCCAGGGTACTACACCAGTTTCTGGATGCCATGTTACGACATGCCCATGAGCATATATACTTCCCCAGATTTCAGGAGGAGTTGGCTAGCAATATGCCCACTTCCACGTGTGGCACAATACCGGAGGTACTGGGTGCGATAGACTGTACGCACATACAAATCAAGTCACCACCTGGGGAGCAGGGTAGACACTACATAAACCGCAAGGGATTCCTCCATCAATTGCCAGGTCGTGTGCAATGCGCAGGGCATTATCATGGATGTGTGTGCTGGCAGCCCTGGAAGCTACCACGACTCCCATATCTGGCATGCCTCACAGCTGTATCAGGTATTCGCCAGGGGGGACATCACACAAGGCCACCTTGTGGGGGATGCTGGCTATGCACTGGAGCCGTGGATGATGACTCCCATCAGAAATGCACACACACACATGCAAGAACGCCATAATGAGGCACACGCACAAACCAGAATAATCATAGAGCGTGTGTTTGGGATGCTGAAATCACGGTTCCGTGCTTGGATACATCCGTGGAGCCCTGCATTACTCTCCAGGCACATGTGCCCACATATTCATAGTATGTGCCATGCTACATAATATGATCCTGGAAGCAGCTGCTGCAGGGACATAATGGTGAAGGGCCACAAAGCCCACCACAACTGCCAAGGCCAGCACAGGCACAGAGGGTTCAGGGCCATGAACACACTGTGCCAGCCCCAGTAGGCAGACGGAGGCGTACCCAATATGCCTATGCCCTGGCAAAGAGGGAACGTATAGCACATACTCTGACAGCGTAGGCCCCATGGACTGACACCTCCCTACCTGCACACACAGTGAAATGGATGGCACACAAACATGGCCACCCGTAATGTGTACCGTATGGGTGGTCCCATGTGTGACTCCAACATAGGCAGCACCCAAACACTGCACACCCAACAGCCAGCGGAGCATGTAATGCCAACACCTTAACCGTACCCGGGTCCTACAGCAGACGGCGTTGCTGTATGCTGCCACGTTCACCGCAAGGTGTATACATATAGACATGTACATATGTGCAAATACAGATATGGAGATGATATAATTACACACATAGAAATATATGTACACATATACATATATAAAGTACAACAGGTAAGACAGGGAATCAGAGGGATGCAAGGTGACAGAGAAGTAACACGCGATATCTGTACATAGTAAGCATAGTGAACGACAACCTGAGTATCCGGGAGGGTTGACAGAACAGGAAACCGCCACCCATGGAAAGGTCAACCTACCGAAATGCATAATCGCGAGTCGGGATGATCGCCAGGCCACGGTACAGTAACAGTACATGTGTGGGTAATATTATGAGGATATGAGGGTGGAGGTAGACACCGCCGCCGGTGATGCGGGCCACGCAGGTACTGTGTGCAACCGTCCCTGTGACTGCCGCAGTATGTGTATGTGTGTGGTGAGGGTGTCGTGTGTTTCGCTGTGCGAGTGTAATGTGTGTGCCACTGTAAAATGTGTATGTTGGTGCTATGTGACAGGTGGAGTGGAACAACATGTGTAGGCATACAGTATAGGAACCACAGGCGTATGTACAGCAGTACTCCCAAAGTAGTACTGAGAGCCCCTCCCTGGCTAGGCGTGTGGCGACGTATAACGATGCAAAGTGAAAATGTCCCAGAATGTACCACAGGAATATAGCCAACATGAAATGCAAAGGACGTATGTACAAATCATGACCGTATGTATGACACCGATATGTTAATTGCAAAACGATACGTCGGCAACGTTACACAGCAATAGTCATATACCGCGGAAATACGCATGTGCTACCCCGGTACTGATCGTGGCTACGTATCAGCCCGTAAACACCGCTGTGTGTTCTACGAGTGTCAAACAAGCAATCGCCACCCGAATAGGTGGCAACCACTAGCATACAGGCCGTCCCAAGTACAGGACCACAATGACTGTAAATATCCGGGACAAAATGCCAAGGGATAGTCATCATGTACGAACAACCGCAGATATACTACCGATGTGACGGAGGAATACATGCAGGAAGCACACATGCAGGCGATACCGACACCAGACGACATCAACACAACCTACACTCCCAGAACAACAGACAGGTAACTGCCAACTCCCCAGGCATGGATGGAGTACACACACAAGCATACCGTGTATGTAGAAATGCAAGGCCCACAACCCGTACCCGTCACCCACAACCTCCGATATTCCCCATCGCACATATCAAAGGGATACAAGCCGCAATAGCAGCACAAACATACAGGCAGTCAATGACAGCTGCATAACCGCAACATCTCACGTGGGAAACACTATCAGCAGCGGATGCATACCTGTATCCATTGTGTAAAGGAATACAACAGCTATGTTACACATCTGAATGCAAAACGCCATCAACAGACGCCGCCAGGACAGGGACACCCACATGTCGAACATAATACCATACCCAACACACACAATCCACGGCTAACACCACTACGAAATGTACCTGATGCCACACATAGCGGCTGCAGTTACACATAACATAACACAATACAGACCATCTCCACGAAGGTAGTGCAAATAACCAACGCCCAGGCGAGGAATGCAACCATGCCCTAGTTACGATGCGCGTAATGTATAATGGAGTAGATGCACAGGTGATATGCGCACAAGTACACACCGAGGAACAGCTATTGGTGTGATGAACCCACATGTCGCAGGTGACGACGGATATAAGGATGACTCCTAGGATATTCAAACCGTATGCTCATACCAAACTACAAATCAAAAATGGATAGAGTGAGACAACGTAATAGCGAGACACGCAACGAAAAACGGAAGGAAATACAGTAAAGGTATTTAGAACCCACGATATGTACTGGTGTGTAACGCATGATATGTATGACGAAGCTGCACTGTATGTGAACGGTGTTTGTGAGTAAGGATACTTGTTCATAATGCAGAGAGTGGTGAAAGGTGGTTATGTAGTGCTATCCCGCTGAGCATACCAACGACTGTGGACACCGTGTGCACAGCAGTGGGACATCATGTACACAGCTGGGAAAACACAAGGGCTGCCACAGGGGGGCATAACACAGAACAATGCCACACCCCACGCCGATGCTGGCAGTGGATGTCCAACAAGGAAGTGCCACAGCAGGGGATAGGACATGTATGTATACTGTCACAGCACACATGTGTATGGGCATATACCGTCGATGTCATACGTAATGTGCGCACGACGTGCACGTATGCCTCACAGTAGGGGTTACTATGTCAACTATGTGTAATGTAAAGCTGTCATGGTGGATATGACAGACATCATACACAGTATCACAGGCATATCATGCATAATTGAGTTATGGCCTATTGGTATGTACAATAACAGGATACGTATGGCCTGTACATATGGGACAGAGTAGTAGCATAATAGCCATCCGAAATGGAAGGAACACCAAGTAACCATGGCCAAACGATCTGTAGCAGTTGCAATGTGTGCAACAATGAAGTC